>NW_026250743.1:0-57396 GCF_024043175.1 Alternaria infectoria
CCCTAACCCTAACCCTAACCCTAACCCTAACCCTAACCCTAACCCTAACCCTAACCCTAACCCTAACCCGTATCTATTTTAAATTTATTTATAAAGTAGAAGCTAATTCTAAGACTAGAAAACTAGATAGAGATAGTTATCTAATATAATAATAATATTAGTAGTTTTTATAAAGTAGTAGAACTATTACTTATAAGCTATATATAAAAGAAACTCTCTTCTAAGTAGCTATTTCTTAAAGTAATTTATAAAAGTAACTTAGAAAACTATCTAGTAGAGTTACTAATAGAGCTAGTAGAGAATAGGTTATAGTTTTTTTAAATAGTAAAGGTATATAATTTAGATAATTATAGAAGTATAGATAGTATAGATATAGCTAGTAATAGTAATAAAAGTAGAGAGTAGAGTATAGACTATTAGAGACTAAAGAAGGTAACTATATAATAAAAAGTACTCTATAATATAATATTACACGTAATATACGCTATATAAAGTAGACTTAAAAATATAATATATATAGAGAATAAGAAGTAATAGACTATAATATAAGTACTATTATTAGAACTAGTATAGTATAGTTAATAGAGCGCTATATAAGCTAGCGCTATAGAATAGACTATAAAAGTTATAGACTAAAGAATATAAATAGATAATACTAATAAAACTAGTATTACTAGTAATAATATATTATAGTATATAGAACTATAGAAGTAGAATAGATCTAACTTAGACTCTAAGCTTTTATTTAAGTAAATAGATTAGACTATCTAAGTCTAAAGTTATCTAAGATAAAAGATAATAAATATAAAATAGCTACTTTATATATCTCTAGAATAGAATAAACTATATATAATATTATATAACTAGCTTCTTAGATAGAAGAAAGATTTACTATATTATATAAAAGAAAATCTATATATAATAAGTCTTTTACTAGTATCTTTTTAGGTAGACTATTAGGTTATTAGTTACTATTATATTCTTTATTACGTAGCGTAGCTATACCTTAGACACTTTTTACTTAGATATAGTAGTTTTCTAATATAGTTTTTTAATATAGCCTTTTAGTATAGCCTTTTAGTATATTTTACTTATTTTTTACTAGAATATAGAAGTCTTTTACTAGAGCTTTATACTATATAGTATTATTTAGAGTTTTTTTATAGCTTATTATAATATTATTATATAGTCTAATACTATAATTTAGAAGCTTTTTACTAGTAGAGTAGAGTCTTTTACTATATACTATACTATTTTAAGTCTAGTATAGAATAAACACTTTAACTAGTTTTTATAGCCTTTAGATATAAAAGTTAGAATTCTAATATAGTTAGGCTTACTCTAATCTTTTATATTCTACTCTAGTATTAGTAGTAATAGATCTTATGTACTATTCTATAGAATATTATACTTAAATACTAATATCTTATTAGATTAAATATAATCTTAAAGATATATTATAAGAGCTATACTATAATCTAGATCTAGGTTATTATTATTCTTATAGCACTAGAACTACTATTACTTAGTAAATATTAACTACTATAATATCTCTACCTTATTATTAATATTAATATAAAGTAGAATAATTAGATAGTAGAAGTCTTTAGATATATTAGAGAAGTTTTTATATAGATCTTCTAGTATAAGACAAAGTATTATAATCTAGAGCTAAAGTAGATAGAGTAAGTAGATAGCTATTAGTAAGTGTAAGAGGTATACCTTTATACTTATACGTAGTAAACCTATCTTTAGTTTCTTATACACTAATAGTAGTCTAGGCTAACTATTACAAATTATAATATAAAGTAGCGTAAAGCTATAGTATTATATAGTAAAATAGCCTCTAATTAATATATACTTAATATCTAGAGACTATTTTTACTTTGCGTAATAAATAAGATAACTATTAGACGTAATAATATAGCTATGTAACTTATAATATAACACTTTATTAATAGCTATAGAAAGTAGAATTCTCTATTATAGTATTATTAATTAGTAGATAGCCTAGTATAGAAAAGAAAGTCGCGAGCCTTAGACAAAGTCTAGAAGAGTTATAGCGTTGTTACAAGTCTTAAAAGTAAGAGAATATAGAAGAATATAAGCTTTAGCGATATAATAGGTTACGCTCGAAGTATTCTAATAGTAAGATGTTTCGGGTTATCTAGGTTGGCAATAGGTGCACTAACACAGACAAGGCTAATATTAGACTAGAAGGCTAAGCTATAGCAGAGGTACCGATTACCTTGCATGCGCTGTACCGCTCGCTAGTTACCTTTTTCTATCGACGCATCACGCGCGTGAGAAGTAGTTGCGGCAGCTCAAACTAGCCTCAACCGACGTACGTTGAGCGTCCCGCTCTTCAGCTCGTCTGCAATCTCGCCATTCATTTTGCCATGTACAAAGCCCTCGCCGACAACCTGCCACACAGCTTGCGACGCAGCTTTTCGCAAGACGAGCGGGATGCTGCAGCCGAACATGACAGCCACGACATCGCCGGGTCTTGCGCGACACGGCGCCATGCCAACGTAGCCTTGTTCGGTGACCATCAGCCGACGCGCTTTCTTTCGCACAGTATCGTGGAAGCGTGAGAGAAAGGTATCGAGCTTGTCGTTCATCTGATGTACGGGATGCGACGGTGGCCGATGCAGTGTTGGAGGGGGTGAAGTGAACTTTGTGGGTATCTGTCGGACTATGTCTTCGAGCGACGAGTTGCCGAACATCACATGACGGTTGCGCTCAAACCATGTTGCAAAGCTCCAGTCGACGGGATCGCCGTCAACACAGGCATGGCAGAGGAAGAGGAAGTCGCTGATGTAGTGATCTGGCGCCTGGAAGCAAAGGTATTTGTCTCGACGATCGATGACCAAGGACCGCGCTATGGCTTCAAGCCACTCGGTAGGCTGCTTTGCGACTCGCGAGACGCTATGCTGGTCTTGTCGCAATTGCATCAAGTCATGACTGGTTTCGCGGCAGACAAAGCTCTCGCATCGCAATTCCCGCTCGTCAAGCCCACCGAGCCCGTGAACAGTATCCAGCACGACACCGTTGCAGTGGAGCTCCTTCAAGTCTTCGGCAAAGGAAACATCTGCCTCTTTCCTCAGTTTCTCTCCCGGAGCATCGTACATTGCTTTCCAGCGTGTTGATCTGAGTGGTCTGAAGTTTCCAATAAGCTCACACGCACTTTGGCTTGCCATCAGCGGCACAGGCGAAGCGAAGTCGATTGTCGTCCTCCAGTCTGGAGCCCAGGTAGGCACATGATTTTGGACGCCGGGGTCGCTGACTGCAGCATTGGCACAGAATAGATGCGCAAAGCAGACAATATCCAGGGACTGATGAACGTTCCAGAAAGAGCGCACAAGCCGCGCGAATTGGTGCGCAATGCTGGTAGTATATTCGGCAGGTCCGATGAGCGCTCGATCTTGTTCAGTGATCAAACCTAGCACGGAGTAAATGCGATCTCTACTGTCGGTAGCGGAGTGATTACCCAGGTACGCCATAATGGCGATCAGATTGATACCGATTGAGGCCGGCTTGGTGTGCCATTGATGAATGCGGCGGCGATTGAAGGCTCCATCAAAGAGCTTCCGCGGAACAAGCTCGTGTTCAAACTCTTTGCTGATGGTGCTGCAAAGGAAGATGCTATAGATTGCACTTTTGAACCTTCCGCGGCTGATACTACCCACGCCACAGTAGAGTTTCGCCTCTTTTGGCAAGACAAACTCTTGTAACGTCCAGACCCTTGTCCACCATGGCCTGGCGAGCAAATTACTGACGGCGACGCACTTGTTGGTGAACTCAGAGTTCTCGAGCTTCTTGCGCATGGCAAGATCGTCTCCGTTGAACCCGATCTGCAAGGTGGACAGGTAGTGCATGAAGTCGATGGCATCAGTGCAGTCGCTACCATCTTCTTTCTCCTCACCCAGCCAGATTATTGCTCGCCTGGCTCTTTTGTAGATGTCTGCCATGATGCGCACCTGTTTCTCGCGTTCGCTGGCATCATCCAAGTTGATACACAGCGAATCAATCCACCACCAGTCTGTGGCCTTGAAGTCGCCATGGCGGGTGACCATGTGAATAAATGGTACCAGGCTGTTTAATATGGGCAGTCCCCCGGTTTTCAGATGGATCTTTGCACCTTTGTACTTGCGCTCGCCCCACACATAGCTGGCTGTGTAGTAATGAGGCGCGCTGGCGATGGGGAACTTCTGCAGCTTGCCAACGAAGACGCCATCTTCGGGCTGCGAGAACCGGAGAAGCCGAATAGAGCTCTCATCGGCGGGTTCTGAGAAGGGTGAGGCTCTGGCTGGCGGTCGCGCGTCAGCTTCCATAGGTGTGCATGCTGCGTGATGGAAGGTGGGACGGTGCGCATGACCGCGGAATTGGCTGGACTGACGCCCCGCTTCAGCTCATTCTTGGCGGCTGCCCCAAGCTCTCGCACCGAGCCGCGCAACGACATCGCAACCGCGAAACAACGGAACAGCAGCATGAATAGAGTGCACCTTAAACTCAGACTGCGATGTAGTCCTTTGGGCAGGTCATTGATATGGTACTTTGGTATACAGTATGATTGCGATAGTTTTGATGTCCGAAAAAGCGAAACAGCGAAACAGGGCGCGATTCGACTGAGAGCAGTAGAAGCTCGATTGGAAATCTTGCAGCTACATACTATGGCCCTTAAATGTCAAGTACTCCGGTCCATTCGCCCGTTCTCTCAACGTCCTGTAGCGCACTCCTACCGACAACCCAACTCTGTCCCTTGCTCCTATCATACCAGACCCTCAACACCCCATGTTCGGCGACCCAATCGAGACCATACATCTCCTGCATATACTCCACCTGGGCCATGATGCAGAGGTCCGCTAATGTGACGTTTGCGCCATCACCACTCAAACTTTCGCTCTTGTTGCCAACCACGTCTCCTTGTATCCGAGCCTCCAACCGCGACAAGAGCATGTGGAACTTGCCACGCGCATGCTTTGCCGCGCTCTCACTCATCTCGTCCTCCGTCAAGCCCGACCAGGACACCGTGTTCGGATGCGAATGTACAAGCGCGACGTTACTCCAAGTGACGGCATCGGAGAGCAGGCTCAAGATGTCTCTCGTCCGAGCTCGTTGCTGTATGGTTGCGCCCCTCACATCAGGATACCCATTGGCCACGCTGAAGACTTCTTCGAAGTACTCCATCATCGCATTCGACTCGTATATCCAGAAGATCGTACCATCGGCGTATGTGATGCGCAGTGCCGGCACCGAGGTTCCGGTAGGACGGGCTTCGAGGCCGGGGTGGGGGACGAGGTCTGGCGTCGGCGCATCTTTGTCAAGAAAGATTGGGATAAGACGTATGTTCTTCTCGTGAAGCATCGAAGAGGTAATGTTCTTTGCGCGGAGGTAGTAGATGATCCGGCGCGGGAACAGGCCCGTCGGCCAGAGCCAGACGGTTGTTTCATGCTGCTGGTTCTGCGACGACATGGTAAGTTGGGAAGGGTGAAGTTGTAGAGTGACCAGACTCATGCGCGTGCCGCATCTTTGGTTTGGCTTCGTGATACGTATATATAAATCCCTACATGTACAGGATGGTCAAAAGGAACGGAAACTTTTCGCATACTTCAGGGATTCTGCCGACGTTGAGCCATCTCGAGGGCTGATTACTGTAATGTTTCCGAAGGTTGTCCACCGCGACGCATCATTCCGGAGACTTGAACAAGTCGCCGGGTGCTGGTGTAAAATGATGTCTTCCGATCATAGTGTCAGAATTCCCGTCGGTTGATACCGCAACAGGTTAGGTAAATGCGGACATCTCACGGCCAGCATCGGAATGCACACAGGTGGTGGATGGAGTGCAGGAGGTGAGACGGCGCGCGAAAGCTCGGGCAAGGGCGGTCGAACCCGTTACGCGCTAATCCTTGGCGGCCCTCATCACGCCCGCACGCCCGCCCGCAGCAACACGACGTGACACAACACACCATTGTGTTGAGACAAACCGTCTGTCCATTCCACCCTACTCTTCCTCATCCAGTGCTGCACGAAGACGCGCAATGCGTGAGGCTTGATGTCAGCAGTCACTTCGTCATCCCTGCGCAATGTTTCTTGCCATGCCGATCCAATCTCGTGTTCATCACCAGGAATACTGCCTACAACGCTTTCGTGCTACACCAACACGATGTCACATGATTAACAGCTATATCGCTACTCTACACGTCTACCTCAAGCCCACTCACACATACCCCAACCCCTCCAAATCAATCTCCTCCCTCCTCCGTCTAAACCTCAGCCTATTCCCCTTCCTCAGCGCCTCCGTCTCGCCAAACAAGAACCTCGATTCCAGATCCGTCCCCTCCGCCAACTCCCAATCGTACTTGAGCAGCAAATGACACAGCGCGATTTTCATCTCATTCGCAGCGAAGAACCTGCCTGGACAGCCTTGTGCGCCATGTCCAAATGACAGGTTGTTGGGACCGGTGGAAACGAGATGCGACTGGCTGACTGTGGCGCGGTCGGTGCTGGCGCGCATGCGCTGGTAGCGGTATATGTCGTATCTGTGTGGATCGGGGTAGACGTTGGGGTCTGACATGTTGAAGCCGTCGACGGCGATTTGCTCGCCTTTGTTGATGACGAGGCCGTTGGGGAGGACGACGGTGCGTCGGGCTTGACGGCGCATTGTTACTGGGGCAGGGTTAGCTTGCAGTTCTTTCCCGTTATTGATGGAACGACTTACAGAATGCAGCGGGCCTGTATCGTTGCGACTCCTTCAACGCGCTGTCCATCAATGTGAGGTTTGCGAGCGCCGCCTTGGTCAGCCCGTCGGCCGTCAGTACCCTCACGATTTCTTCCCGCAATGCCGTAACGTAATGTGGTTCGTTCGCCAGCAAGGTTATAGTATGCGTTAGCAGCTCACTGGTCGTATGTATCGCTACAAACGATAGCGCAATCTGGAACAGAGCTGGATCGTACCCTTTCCCGCCGCTCTTCTGCTCGAACCAATCGATCATGTCGTTGAATACAGGTTCCGGTTTGCCGTTCCTTCTGGCTTCGGCTTTCAGAGCTCGACGCTCGGCGAGAAGAGATGTGAGGATTGCGCGGCATGTGTCTCCATGTTTGAAGACGTTCTTCGCCTCGGAGGAGAACCAGGGAACGAGGAACTTGAGCGAGGATGGGAGGGCTGTCATTTTGAGAATCATGGTGAAGCTTGCCACCGTGTAGGCCTTGGAAGCTTCGAGCCACGCCGTGTTGCGGCACATGGTGTCGCCGAGAAAGACCCTGGTGGAGAGACGGGCGATTAGTTGGAGAATGCTGTCTGCTATGACGGTTTCTCTCCACTCTGCTAGGGGGTTAGCTCGTATCATCTGTTTGAGACGAAGAGGAAAGTCATCTCACCCGTGTCTTGGCCGAATATCACGTCGAGAGCATGACTTGCTTCTTCCGAGAGGGGCTTTGTCAGGACATCTTGAAGAGCCTCGTTAGCTTCTTAACACACACGAATTCGCTTGCTTCTTACTTAGATACTTGGTAAGTTGATCCTTTACAACATTTTGTACAAGTCTTTGTTCGTGGAGCAAGACAGCATACATTTCGAAGCCGGAAACGTGTCCGGAGAAGTTCTTCTCTATTGCCTGTGCAAAGCTAAGATCCATGCTATTACGGATCGTTGCTGCATACTCAGGAGGTAGAATAAGACATTCGCCCGTATCAACGATCAACCTATACGGTTGCTTGCCGTAGCGTTTCCTCGCGTCGCTTAGTATTGCCCTTCCGTTCTTGAGGAACTCGATCCGTTTTGACAGGGTGGTCTGGTTCCAGCGTGGACGATTTGCTAGCGGATGTTTCGGTTTTCCGCTGTCACTAACGACGATCGAGAGAACGGCCACGAGCCCCAGCAGGATGGCAATCACTGCTGGGAAGGACTGCGCTAGTGATACCAGGGACAAGTTTGACGGAGCATATGGGACTTGTGGTAGTCCGTCAATCGACATGTTGGACGACATCTTTACCGCGAATGGTTGGCTTGTTCAGTGCGTGAGTGAAAGAACGCGCATCAAGTCAACTTATACGGCAGTCTGCAATCAAAGACACTGACGATCCCTGGCATCACGAACGCTGACCCTGAAAGAAAAGTCTTCATCACGATAAGCTTTGTGGGCTCTTGTCCGACAACGTCCTCGATTCTCAGCGTATCCGTGACTTCATTGCACAAGGTACCTAGTAATGCGCCCACTTCCAGAGCCGTACCAGTCCACTCTGAACGCCGCATTAACCCACTGTGGATGCTGTATCGAATCAGTTTGGAGGTTGTATCAACCCACTTTGGACGCTGTGTGAATCCACTCATGAGTCGTGGTTCACGAGAGCGATAGCCTCTGGAATCCAACGAAACTCATTGATCGCAAGGCTGTCGATGAAAAGTACATTGTTTGCACTGTATAGGTCGTGTGCGATGTCCTCTCCCGTTCGTCTACGATCATGCAGGCCAGCTTCGCAAGCTGCAACTCCTCTTAAGCCACAATGCCTCACGATGCAGCCGTGAACATGTTCTTGAATCGCCAAGATGGAAAGTAAAACGATGCCCCATCATTTCAAATCCTACGTCATGAGCCCGGCTAGTGAATCCTTTGGTTTTTTGTCGTGGTTGCGAAATGCCCCGAGAAGAATTCCCCGTTGCGATAAAGGCGGAGCCATAGTGGGGACCAGGAACCCATAACAGCGTGTGCGAAACCTGCTGACTGACTTGTTCCAATAAGGGCGTAGCAAATTTGAAATGCGCACGAATCATATACAATTGGGCTCGCGCTTTCATGCGGTCGCCATTTTGTGAACTTTTCAGCACTACCGTTGGCTAGAAACGTGCTGGAGAAGGCGCGTAGCGCGGCGACAGCACGCGAGTGCCACTTTTCTCATGACCTCCCAACCCAAACACAGACACGCATTCACAGCAGGTATCTTCTATCTCTGATCACGCGCGGACCAGATATTGGAGGTATACATCAGGCGTTCAACATATACCCTTCACTATAGTCCTTGACATGGAATACCTACCTGCGTTATTCCCGTTCTGTGATGCTATACAGCACGCCTTCGCTATACCTCCTTCTTATGACACAGAACGTCTCGGATAACAATTATGGTGTCGTTTGCGCGTCTTGATTACACTGCGCTTCCCCCTGGAGTTCCCAGTACCGCGTCAAGCGGAGGAAGAATCCTGCACAACGATCCACACACGTCCCACTGTGGTATAGACTCCAGGTTCAGGTATAAGAAACCAACCCTGTCAAAAGCACGAGTAGAAAAACATCATATCGCATTAAGCCTATCTCAACAGCTATGAAAATGACCCCCAAAGCACGCACCATATTAGACGGGCCCATACACCCTGACGAACAAATACTCAACACGATACATGATCTCTTGTCCTCCTCGGCATTGCATTCCTCGATCATATCGAACTGGCCCATAAGCTCATCTCATTCATTCCGCTTAGTACATTGGGTCGCCAACGGCTGTGATAGATGCGGTGCATACACCATTCTGGCAGTATCCGGCGGGCGTAAGCCAGCCCCACAGTTCTAGTCAAAGTTAGCGTCGAGCTGTGATGTGAGGATGGATGAAGACTTACCAACTGACTGTCCATTCTGGAAGATGGCATTGGCCGCACCCGAGATGGTCGCAGAGCAGACTTGTGTACCGCTGAGCTGATCGCAGGTGATGATGAAAGGAGCCGTCGCGCTCAACGGAGCACTGGCAGCACCATAGCAGCGGCCTCCGTCGCACCATGCTGCAACGCTAGTGTTCGTGCCGTAGTTGTTGCCATCAACAAGGAGGTTGCTGATTGTACCAGCTACGGTGATGTTGCACTTGTATGAAGAGTCACATGCACCAGACACTGTGACACTTTGTTAGTCGATTGAATGGCTTGTGGGTAGAATGGAGCACTTACTGAGGCCATAGGCAGCACCAAGAACGCCAGAGAAGGCTTTGTCGATCACGCCCGGCATCGCGGGGAGGTTGTCGAGCGTGAGCTTGCCTTGTCCCTGGACTGGAGCGGAGAAGGTGGACGGCAGAGCAGTGGAAGCTGTAGCTGGAGCGGAAGTGGGCGCCGCAGTGATGGTGGCTACCGATGAGGCCTTGGCAGATGAAGCTCCCAGGCTAACGTCGACGGCCAACAAGGTCGAAGACGAGACCTTGACTCCCAAAAGAGGTGAGGACGATCCACCGACATTGACACCAAGCAGAGGTGCGGTACCCGTTGTTGTGGCGGCTGCGCTGCTGGCCTTCGAAGTGATGACTGAGCTGGCAGCGCTGCTGACCTTAGAGACGATGGCAGAGCTGCTGGCCTTGGAAACTACCGCGGAGCTGCTAGCCTTCGAAACGACTGCTGCACTGCTAGACTTCGCAGTGACGACTGCAACTACACTGCTGGACTTGACGACGGCCGCTGCGCTGCTGGTCTTGAGAGCACTGGAGGTCTTCGCGGTGGTGGTAGCGCGTGCGTCGAGGACTGGCGCAGCTGCAGCCAAAGCGCTGAAGAAGGTGATGGTAGCGAAGAGCTTCATCTTGATTGATATGATAGACCGAGCGAGTAAGGGTAGCGAGAGAGGAAGCGAGAGAGATGCCGAGGAGGACAAGAGATTAAGAGCGAAGGTAAAGCTGTGAAGCTTATAAAGCGAGAGCTGGAGATGCTGAGGATGCCTTCTTCATGTAGCAGAATTGGCTGGTCTTTATGTGTTTCTCCAAGACGAAGGCCGTTGTCTTGGAGTATCCCTTGGACCAGCATCATTTGGATTTCCTCCTCAGCCACGGACTCGATCGATGTCGACGAGCAATGCAAATTGCAGTCTACTGCTCTGGTCTGGCCCTCCTCATTGCGAACGTGCCCTGGATCTAGAACTTTGGTATCGAGAACGGCCACGAAGAACGCTTGGTGTATGCCATCGGGAGTGCGCGAGGCTGCCGGAGCTGGGTACCTGCTTTGTGGCAACTTTGATTGGTGCGGACCAGATCCGCTTCGTGCAGTACTCCTGAGTCGCAATGTCTAAGCAATTCCAAGGTACGGGTGCCGTTCCGCCATAGGCTTGGGTGGAGTAACACGGTCTGGAAGCGGACACTAGCGCATTGCGCAAAGGGCTGGCCCGTCGACCTGGTTGCTTCGTGATGCGATAAGGCGCCAAGCAGTCGATTTGCATTCGATCGGACACGGTCATTTTTCTATAATGCCATGTAAGGTTTGGTGCTAGGACGGCTAGCACTAGTTCCCGCAACCATAAGTGCTCGCCAGGGATGGTGCCCAACGCGGGGTTGGCTTTCAGGGTGCAACACCATCTCCATTTCTGATGATACTGATGTGCAAACAGGGTAAGGCCCTCTTCCCCACGATGCAGCCGTTGAATACGACGGAACGTCTTCATAGGTGAAGTGGGTCTTTGATCGACAATCTTCCAGCACTCTTGTCTTGCTTGATGGTTCAACACTTGACAAACAATCTCTCATGGATTTGGTGACTGACAAATAGATATCGAAGTCGTAGCTGTCTGTTGACCTGCAGCCCCCATCACAACGCCTGCAAATGTCTCACTGCAGGTCTAGAGTAGACAGGACACGCCGCCGATATCATGTCACTGCTTTGTGCGACGATAGCGCCGAAGAATTGGATGCGCCTTTGCATCAGATTGGGGGTTGAGCTTGTTTCGCGCGGACCATCGAAGTTGTAATCAGGAGTGCGCGACGATAGCGCAAATAGTGTTGGATTGAAGCCTCGTTCTCGCCGGCATGACGGTATCATAGATCGTCACCACTAGCGTAGCGAACCGTTTGATCGACTTCCCACGTTTGGATCGGCGCAGGGGTGACATCTGGGTAGCGATCGAGGAATTAGTATGGTGAGGAGCGGGACGACTGCCGTGCGGACGATTGGGCTGGTGCGCGTGAATAGCGCAACACCTGCACTATGGATGCGTCTTCCGGAGGCCCCGCCTTGCGTTGACCTGCGGGAGAGCTTTTATTGTAGATATCCAAGGGAAAGCTAGGAAGAGCCTGTTTGATCTCTGCTATCGAGCATGAGAGATGGCGAGGAATCTGCTCAGGGCGTTCAATGTGTTGCTTCGCTCAGATTGTCACGCGTCTCCAGCGATCTGGGTCCTGCTGTCGGCTTTGCGTCAGTGCACATTGCCCAAAGCTCCACGCACCTTTACACACCCATGTGTAAGCTACTTCAACTTGCAGACTCAGTCGGCAAGTCCCGAGAAGTCTCAAATTTATGTTGCGCCCAAGCTCAGCATAGCGTTATTTGAAAAGACCAGGTACTTGGGTACCATATGAGCGCGTGGCGTATGCAGGTTGAAAAATGGTACGTGCACCAAGAATGGGTGTGCCTGAACGCCTCAGCAACCATCCGATGGTCTGGCCCAACGTCATTCTCCGGAACTCTTCCCGTCGCGGCGCTACTTGATCGCGGATGTCCTCGATCTGAACCCAAGGGACGACACACATAGTATTGCGTTGTTTGGTAGGTGCGTGGAGAGGGTCATAGTGCATGCACATCCAAGCAAGGCTGAAACCAATGGAAAGTTGAGTGCGTGGAAGAAAGACGGGTATGCTCCAAGGAATCTATTCCGATGCGCCTCTGTGGACCGGAGAGAATGAATACGACCTCATGCGTTGCCCAGCTGTGGACGTCGTGAACAAGTCCTTGGCGGAAGACCTGGGCGGTCGAAACAAAGCCCTCGGCTGAGTCTTCTCGACGACACCCCGTTGTTGGCGATCGTGGCATGGATGCACTGCACGCTCATGTTCAACGACCACGTCCCCTCCCCCTCCCTCTTCCCCTACCGCCTCTTCCTCTCCCCCCACCCTTCCCTCTCGGCGCCGACCTCTCATAAATCTTAACCTCATCAAACGGAGCATCCGCAATCCTCAGATAACTCGGTATACCATTATCCACTACCGCGACTACCACATTCCTGCACCCATGCTTCAGTCTCTGGTTCGGGTGGCCCCCATCGCCCTTGGGTCTGTCTTCCGGCACCTGTGCCATGAGATCATTCAGTTGTGCGCCTGTGGGTATAGGTGTCGAGCGCGCGTCGACGACGCATATGCGGAAGTCTGGGGGTCCGCGGGCGGATTTCTTGAATCGGGCCGTGGTGCGGTAGACGTCGAAGTGGACGCGGTATGGGTTGTCTGACGAAGGTGGGAGCATGAAGGTGGGTGGGACGGAGCGGTCGTAGGTAGGTATCAGCTTGAGTAGGCGGTAGACGTCGTTGTAGCTTCGGTATAAGCCGGGCTTGATGAGCGGGCCGAAAGCAAGCTGCTCGGACGAGATGTGGTATGTGGGCTCACTCAGTCGCCGCCACAGATCGGAGAAGAAGCGTGTGATGATTCCTGGTCCTGTTTCGGTCTTGTCTTCTGCCTTGGGTGGTGCTAAGACGACGTCTCCTCTATCGTGGTCCCATGTTCCTGTCCTGAAGATGACGTAGCCCGATCTCTTCAGTCCTGCGTAGACGTTATACATCTCCAGTGTCAACTTTCCACCGACACCGCTCTCGAATCCGATGAAGGCGGCATATGCCGACTGCAAGCTCATGGGCGCGCCGTCTTCAGTCCTGTACACTGTCTTGTCGCTCACCTCTCGCTTTACCGGCCACCGGACATCCAATGTGCCTCGTTCGAGCAAGAATAACGCTTCTTCTGGCAACAGCCATTCTCTTCCTCCTTTGTTCGTTCCTATCGTCTGGAAGTGCTGTGAACGGACCTTGTCGACACATGCCATGTTACGCTCTGGGTCGTACATGGCCAAGATGTGGCCCTTTTGCGTGTGCGTGCGCTGCCACGAGAGGACGCCGTGCATGGCCCGGCGCGAGGCCTCGAGTGTGTCGAGCTGAAGGTTCGTCTCATGACTTTCGAAGTCTTTTTCACCGCGCTTGGGTAATGTGGGATGCGCGCTATCTTGTGCTCTGGGTAGTTATGTCAGCCATGCGACAAGAGATGAGGGCATGTGAAAGCCTACGTGAGCTTGTCGAGCTTCAGGAAATCTTGCGCTTCTTCCGTGGGGTCGTAGTCAGCAGCTTCAGGCACGCGCAAGTGCGACGCATCTTCGTCTGCGTCGGCCATTGTTATGACACGTAAGTCGTAGCGAGTGTCATGAATCGGGAATTTGGTGGTGGTGGGGAAGATTTGGAGAAAGTAAAGTTGCGACAAGGATCCGTGACTCCCGCGGCGGCCCTTTGCGCTAGTGCCGGCTGACGTCCCGCCTATACTTCCCTTTCACCACCACGCATCCACCATCGCGGAGCTTTGAATATCATCTGCCTGAACCGTGCTTTGCTCCCCAAGGTGCTCAGTAATTGCTCTATTCGACGATTCACAGTAAAGAGTCTTACGTCTGTTCGCCAGAACACCGCCCGCTCCACTCACAAGAGCCGCCGCTCGAGGGCTACATCCAAGTGAGCGAAGTAGGATACGATGATAAGATACAGCCGGCTAAAATCCATGAACATGCACTTGACAGATTTATCTAATAATTCCTCTTCATTATGATATAGCAAATCGTGCACCAAATCTCCCATCCTAGGCCAGCATATTCTCGCGTTCCTCATGCTCTCGCGCCTTTCCCATCCGCTTTCCCGAGTCCCCAATAATCAGTGTACGCTATGCAATGCACTCACTCATAATGCTCGTTTCCTCTACATTCAAAAACCCAACGGCTGCGGCAAGATTTACACTACCCAGCCATCAGCATCTACGAAGAAATAATTTGTGCCATATTTCTCATTTCACTTTCCTAGAACAGCTTATCTACAAACTCCAAGTATAAATCTACCCCATGCAGACGCCATCGGAGCCATGCAATTCCACATCGAATGCTCATCATTGCTTCGATGGTTCACTATAGCACCTCAAACTCGTAGTACACGTACGCCGTGTACTCCTGCTCCATCTGACCAGCTTGTGCCATGTCAGTCGAAAGAGCCTGGTCGTCCTTCTGGATGCGACCTTTGCTGTCGCGGCCAAAGGCGTTGCCGCCGAGGTATGCGTAAGCCGAATCGAGATTTGACTTTGCCTTCTTCGCTGACTTGGGGTCGGTCTGGGAAAATTAGCAGATATGCTGGGGGGTTTGTGGTACGCCAAACTCACCTGGACTATGCCGCATACAAAGTCGAGCGGTAGACCGTATCGCAGCACCGTCTCGACAAACACCCTCAACGCCATGACGTGAATCCAGATCATGGCGCTTTCGCTGTATCCTGTGCGACCAAGCCGTAATGCCTCGCCCCAGAGCTTCTTCTCGTCCTTGGCTAATTGTTCCGCCTCCTTGGCCTCCTCTTCCTTGTTGCCCTCCTTGTACTGGTACTCTCTTGGTGTCCACCGCTTCTCTCTGCACTTGTGCACAAACTCGCCGGAGTGCTTTTTGAAGGTGGTGACAGCGAATAAAGTGAATTCCGAGTCTTTGGCCAGTTCGTTGGCGGAGCGGGGCACGACCATGGGACACAGCTCCTCGTAGTCTTTGTAGAAGTCCTTTACGTTGTTGTTGGGGACGGCGATGAGATGCGTATCGAGATATTCCGAGTCGCGGACGATGGATTTGGGGTTTACGACATTGACGAGGGACTTGGTCGCGAGGTTTCCTGTGCGCTTGCGCTCGGCGGCTTGGAGGGCGCTCTTGGTCTGGTTGTACTGGCTGAACTTGGACTTGACATCGTTGTCGATGCCTTGTATTTCCTGTCCTTATCAGCTATAGGTACAGCGTGATACGTGTATAATGTTCACCTTCTGCAGGGCGTCTATGAGTTCGGCAACGGACTTGTCTGCCCGGTACTTGACCTTGTTCCACTGGAAGTTGCGCAGATACTGGTCGACAGGCTCTACGTCATGTGAGCTGCTGGTCTACAATCGCATGCTGCGCAGTCCACCTACTGTCGTTGATCGTCTTCTGCTGTTGTATCTTGCCCTCGTCGCCGTCGAGTATTTGCCTCAGGCTATCGCCGACCTTGGCGACTACCGCCTCACAGGCATTGTTGAGCTTGGAGAGATCATCCGCCTGCTGGACAAGCGCATCGAGGGTTCCGATCTTGAAGTTGGGAATCGCAAAGGGCGAGGTGGTGCCCACGTCATTGGTGACGGTGGAGCGCAGGGCAGTCAGGGCGTCGTCTTGGTGGTTCGAGGGCGAGATGGACGTCGGCAGCGACACCAGCAGGTACTTGCTCCCCTTGGACATGGTTGCTGCGGTTCGTCTGGGGCAGTCGCGGCGCGATATACAGAGTTATGGGAACGATGGCCGTTTCGGTGGATGGAATCCAGTCGGGGGAGCTTGGGCCTCGTCGGGGCCTAGGGTGCTGGGAGCTGCCGTCATTGGCGATATATAGTCGGCCGTGTATACCCGTCGGGGAACGAAACACCAGAATTCCTCCTCACCCACGCAAAATGGCCTCGAGAAAAGCTGTTCTGGCGGTGCGCCCGGCCGTCAATGGTCTTGCGCCGCGCATTTGGAGGGCAGAATACGCCCAGGTCGCGAGTTACTCCACAAGAACGCGCGCGACTCCAGCCCCACGTCCCCGCAACCTCACACGACTATCGCAGCAGCAGGTCCGGTATGCTTCTTCTGGAGGCGCAAACGAGCAACTGGGCAAGACGGGCTTGTACGAGCTGCACAGCAAGTATGGCGCCAAGTTTGTGCCCTTTGGCGGATATGCCATGCCCGTCCAGTACAGCGACATGAGCATCATCGACTCTCACAACTGGACGCGCGAGAGGGCTAGTTTGTTCGACGTTGGACATATGTAAGTTCAGTGACGAGAAACCCCATATTCAATCGCGAAAGACAGAGTAGATCAATCCTATGAATACCGTTCTTGGATACCCCAATCATGTCCAGCGCTAATTCGGTCAGGGTCCAGCACCACTTTTCTGGGCCTGGCGCCGAAGCCTTCCTCGAGAGCATCACCCCGTCGTCGCTGTCGTCGCTCCCCGTGCGCCAGTCCACGCTGTCAACACTGCTGCACTCCACCGGCGGAATCGTCGACGACACCGTTGTCACGCGTCTGCCCGACCGCTTCTACGTCGTCACCAATGCCGGCTGCAGGGAAAAGGACACGGCCTACTTCAAGACGCAGCTAGAGGCCTGGAAGAATGCACACCCCGACCAGCCCGTAGAGTGGAACATACTCGATGGCCAAGGTCTGATCGCCCTCCAGGGCCCGCTGTCCGCCGAGATATTGTCGCGCGTACTAGACGACAAATCCAAGAAGGACCTCGAATCCCTCTACTTCGGTCAATGCGCAAACGCCGTCATTAAGGGCACCGATGCCGAAGTGCTCGTCAGCAGGGGTGGATACACGGGCGAGGATGGCTTCGAGATTAGCATTCCTGCATACGCCACCGAAGCCGTGACCCAGTTCCTGCTCGATTCCGCCAAGGACGAGTTGCGCTTCGCAGGTTTGGGAGCGCGTGATACTCTCAGGCTAGAGGCGGGCATGTGCTTGTACGGCCACGATCTTGATGACACGACCACACCAGTCGAGGCCGGACTGTCCTGGATCATCGGCAAGGACCGCCGCGCAAAAGGCGGCTTCCACGGTGATTCCGTCATCCTGCAGCAACTGAAGAAGAAGTCCGAGGGCGGTGGTGTGTCACGGCGTCGCGTCGGGCTCATTGTAGAAGGTTCGCCTGCACGAGAGGGTGCTGAGATTGTTGACGAGGCTGGTGAGAAGATTGGCACCATCACTTCTGGCTGCCCTTCGCCCACCATGAAGAAGAACATCTCGATGGGTTACGTCAAGGACGGTATGCACAAGGCAGGAACTGAAGTTGAGGTCATTGTGCGTGGCAGGAAGAGGAAGGCTGTCGTGACTAAAATGCCCTTCATTCCCAGTAAATACTACAAGCAACCAGCGAACATCAAGGCATAGACTTGTTGTCGACGACGAAGCTGCAATTAAACTAGCATAACTTCATTCTGTCCTCCTTTCCATTCCTCTCATAAACGATGTTTTTGACAACAGCTCCAAGCTTGCGGATATCCATCGGCATTGCGTGCTTGCTTTCCCAACAAATGCTCCCCCAAATACCCACAGAATACAGGAAAGTCGTCGCTTCCACATCGGCCTTTCCATCAAAGTCAAACACGCGTTCCATCAACTAACGGCGTCGTTCGGGTCGTACAACGACGTAGCCCGGCGAGAGATGCCGACCGGCGCCGTCACAATGCCGCTAACACTGGGTCGCGGCATCTGCGGCATCAACGCTTGCAACGACGCATCGACGTCGATGTTGAACATCAGTCCACAATTTCGTTGTCTGGTGCAGTCGTTGCAGATACTGCTGTCGACTTCGTCGCTCTCATTCGATCTCGTTATCGGCAGATCACACCACGCACGTCAATTAACCGGATGCAGGCCCAGTACAGGGAAGATACAGGGAAGATGCTCCTGGCGCTACTCTGACAAACAGTGAGTCGTCTAGAATGGAGCGCGAGGGTGTATGGAGACTGTTGTGTAACCAGAGAGGAGGGGGTTGGAGATGTGGATTTGGGTATTTAAGAGTTGGCAATGACCGTTGATTCCAAGCATCATTCATCGATCACACTTTCAACTTCCATCTTACCATCCAAACACACCACTACCAAGTCCCCATCTCCCCATCTCACTATCATGCCTCTCACAAAGTACAAAGCCGCCTGTGTACGTTCCCACCCTTCCCCCCTTCCAATCCCCTCCCCCCATCCCCTTCTTCCTCCATCTGACCAAAGTACATACAGGTCACATCCGAGCCCTGCTGGTTCGACCTCGAAGCCGGCGTCCAAAAGACCATCGCCTTCATCAAAGAAGCCGGCGACGCAGGCTGCAAGCTCATCGCCTTCCCTGAAGTATGGATCCCCGGCTATCCCTACTGGATGTGGAAGGTCAACTACCAGCAATCGCTTCCGATGCTCAAGGGGTACCGTGAGAACAGCTTGCCTATGGACTCGGAAGAGTTTAGGCGGATTCGTCGCGCGGCGAGGGATAACCAGATGTAAGCACTGCCCAGATGTGATCCTGCATTTGGAGACTTAGATTGACTGACATCCCGCACAGCTACGTCTCCCTCGGTTTCTCCGAAATCGATCATGCGACACTGTATCTCGCGCAGGCCCTGATTGATCCGACCGGTGAAGTCATCAACCACCGCCGCAAGATCAAGCCCACGCACGTGGAGAAGCTCGTCTACGGCGACGGCGCAGGCGATACCTTCAAGTCCGTCACGCAGACTGAACTCGGTCGCTTGGGTCAGCTCAACTGCTGGGAAAACATGAACCCCTTCCTCAAAGCGCTCAACGTTTCCGAAGGAGAGCAAATTCACATCGCCGCTTGGCCTGTGTACCCGGGCAAGGAGACGCTCAAGTACCCAGACCCGGCTACTAATGTGGCGGATCCGGCGAGTGATCTAGTTACGCCGGCGTATGCGATTGAGACTGGCACGTGGACTCTGGCTCCGTTCCAGCGGTTGAGTGTCGAGGGGCTGAAGAAGACGACGCCTGAGGGGGTGGAGCCGGAGACTGATCCGAGTACTTATAACGGGCATGCGCGTATCTACCGCCCTGATGGCAGTCTTTACTGCAAGCCTGACAAGGACTTTGATGGTCTTCTTTTCGTTGATGTAAGCTCTCCTTACCACCAATCCAGCCTGATCGGTCCACTGACATATCTTAGATCGATCTGAACGAGTGCCACCTGACCAAGGCGTTGGCTGACTTCTCGGGTCACTACATGCGTCCTGATCTCATCCGTCTGCTGGTCGACACTCGTCGCAAGGAACTCGTTACTGAGGCCGATACGAACGGCGGTATTGCGACTTACACCACTCGTGAGCGTTTGGGGTTGAATGTTCCGCTCGATGCGCAGGCGCCTAAGCAGAAGGCGAGTGCGGCGGATGTTCCTGCGAACTCTACACTCTAGGATTGAGAGACTGCAGCGAAGGTTCTGGTGTCGTACGAACAATGCATTTGATTAGCTATAGCGGCAGTTCATGCACTGCACCAAATCAAAACATCTCCACTCCTTACAGATACCTCACCTACTACTTTGTCGACACACACCTGCCTTGCACCCTTCACAGCGACTTTTCTCATGCGGTGGAGTACTCTTCGTTTCATACTCAGGCTGCTCCAGCTGTACTCCGCTCCATTTCAAGAGTCTGTACGAAACCCGTTCAACATAGCAGGTCGTGTCTACGTTCAGCCTACCGAATTTCTCACAAATATCACAGCTTTGGCAATACACTAGGGCGTTGTAACTGCCATTGGTATATTGCCGTATCCTTATGGCCACCGTGCCGCTTCTCCACCCGCGCTTCCGGCAGTAGGGGGTGTAGCATCGAAACTCGCCACTGACATTAGTATCATAGATTTGGATTGTTCCTTCGTCGGTATTCGTGCTGTTATATGGGGGCGGAGTGATGTTGTGCGCCGACACGGCGAGTGCAACGTCTGGGTCAAAAGCTGGAAACATGCGGAAAGTAGGCTGTCTGTTTGGCATCTTGAAGTCGTACTCTAGGTAGAAGTGATATGTGGTTGATATGGGTAGGAAGACCAAATGGTGAAGGCCATTTAACTCAATGTGAGTTTGCTCACCGGCGCATGCCTCAATGAACCACAAGGTCCGCAACTCACAAGACGTTGCCCAGATGTCACTGGCCCTTTCCAGAACGTTGCAGCTGCAGGTGTTACCCCGCACCCTGATTAGTTGTGCTGCAGCGAAGGTTGCACAGCCATGCGTGCCTATCAAGAATGCTTTGCAGAGGCGTGGGTTGTCCGTTCCTCGAATCGCGAGGCGGGGTGTCGCAAGGCTGGCAAGGACTGTTTACGCGATATGAGACCTTTGGTAACCCCATGTTGGCCCTGTTTATCGCGATGGGTGGAAATAAATAAGTCTCGCATCTAGAATACATGCGCCAGATCCTGGCATCTACATGATGCCGCTCTTCCTGCCGTTTCTGGCCCTCCGCTTTATTAGCACTCGCTTTCTAAGCTTAACGCTTATTTGAAGGAAGCACACATACGCGCGAGGAGCAGTTGCGACAGGCATCTAAGATTGAGAAAGATGCGAGCGGTAGTAAGGTAGCTTGTCCGTTGTGTCTAGGTCTGAGTGGATGGAAGAAGGGCCAACTCTTGAGACACACGAGGAGGTCGCTTTTAGAACAGTTCTGGGAAGACAGAATAGATGTATGCTGAAGATTTGGACTGAAGAGAAATAGGGTTCTGCACTGTGTTTGAACTCTTGTAGCGGATGCGAGCTCTAGGGCAGAGGGGCAATGTCGCAATAGTAAGCAACACATGGAATTATTGCCACGACCGTGACTTCCGCTCCTCTAGTAGTTAGTGTTCCAAGCTCTACTCTGATCCCATGATGCAAGAATGCGCGAGGCGAGAGATGCCTCCCAACTACAGTGTGCGCTCCTTCCGTCTGGAGTACCCCACCTTCCTGCAGACTTCCCCGAGCCCTCTTAAGAGAGCGGCGGCTCGTGATGACTCCCATTACTGCGTGGAATATCAGTTTTGTATTTCTGGTTTTTCTCATCCAATTACAAGACAACATCGGTCGCTTAGCTCAGTTGGTTAGAGCGTGGTGCTAATAGCGATTTCGCCGTGACGCCAAGGTCGCGAGTTCGACCCTCGTAGTGACCACTAAAGTCCTTTCTTTTTGCTCTTTTTGCTCTTTTTTACCTCTTGTGAGGATTCTATGTCAAAAACCTTTATCTAGAGTCTAGTAGATTGGTGTGTAGCCCGCATCGCGAGTTTAACCATCCAGATAATCATCTCGGGCCTGCCTATCAATCCTTCTTTTTTCACCTTCGCTCAAGAAGAATCCTTCGAAGATCAATCTAACGCGACACGTAATCCAGATTTGCTCCATCTTCACCCTATCCAACACCGTTCAAAGTCTCCGTCTCCAACTCCAATGCCCCTCCACATCCCCAACCAACCCCTCCCAAATCCTCCAATTCTCCGTCCACATCCCATCCTTCATCAAGATTGCCTCTTGCGCTTTCTTTGCGAATTCTACTGCCTTTCCCGCGTTTCCAACGGCACTGTAGGCCAACGCCGCGAAACCATACGCCGGGTCCAGAAACCCTTCCAGCCCTTCTCCGCGGTAGATACTCAGTAAACCTTCCGCCATAGCTGGTGAAGCAGAGGAAGTAGGCGACCAGTCGTTTAGTTGTGATTGCAGGGAGTGGATGTGGGAGAGTGTGGCGTCGGAAGATGGGGATAGGCAGCGTGGGCATGTGCATGTGAAGTGGAAGCCGGATTGGAGGTGCTGTTGTCGTTCTGACGTTGATTCCAGGGGTGAGGTATCTGTGGGGGTTAGAGCAATCGAATCGGCGAGAAGAGGGAGCTTACATGATATCGTGATCTCTTCACCCTCGGCAATCGGTCGTGTAACGCGCACCGTGTGCGTCAAAAGGTTGGTGTCGATGACGTATTGCGCACTATTATTGTCGCCTGGTCAGCATGCCCTCTGCATATCTCCTCTTCGTCCCTATTTAAAGATTCAAAGAAGTAGCGTGAAAGGAACAACATACTTCGGATTACACGCATGATTCAACCTCGACGTCTCCGGCCAAACCGCTAGATGATTCGCTCCCCCGACCATCAATTGGAATGTATTCGCCTTGACCACATCCTGCACCTTTACCCTCTCATCCCCATACACCGTCGCCAAGCCCAAAAACTGCTCTTTCAAATCCCTGGGCAACTGCTCAATCGCGATGCGCCAAAGCTGTTCGCGATCTAATGTCGAGAGTTCAGATTCTAGGTACGCGATGAAGGCGGGTGTGTGGCGAGTTACTACGTCGCCGAAGTTGAGGGGACGCGTAGCGAGCATGCCGATGCCTTTTCCTGGGAGGGGGGTTGCGGTATAGACATTGGTTGGTGTGTTGACATTATGCGAAGCAAGGGCTGAGGGATCAAGGAAAGCGGGTAAGGAGGCGAATTGCTGGGCTAAAGATGGTGTTGTGACGAGCGAGATTCCGCGGCCTTGGCTGAAGGTGTTGTCTGTGTAGATGCAGAGCGTGTCATTTATACTGGAGATGTGTGGTGTGCAGAGGGATTGGTGGGACCATGGTTCGTAGGGTGAGTTTTGTTTCTTGTTTTGTGTGTTTGCAAGATGGGAGAACGGGGAGCAGGACGCGTAGTCTTGGGATCCGTCAAGTGAGGTTTGGAGAGAGAGGGTGTAGAGGGGACTTTGTTGCTGGCATTGTTGATGTTGACGCCAAGGTATTGTCGAAGACGCAACGCATGCGGCGTGTGCTAGGCAAATGAGATGGCTCCGCATTATGGTTTGACTCCGGTAAGGCCAGACGGGAATTGACCAGGCTGTTAATATGGGTTCGTGTTAACATGATGAACAGCGTGCGCAGTCGAGTTGCGTAAGATGGCATGTTGGCGGATGAGACGCAAGACGTTTGGCATGTGTCGCTAAGTATAGAGCGCCAAGCCGTTGGCTTACTTGACCGCGAGAAGCGTCAACTGAGCGAGATGTAATAGTAGTAATACAGAATTGGGTATTTGAACTTATCAAGCTAACCTAAACACCTGTCAATGCTTTTATGATGTTCTCCCAACAAGAAGGAATGCGCCCATACTCCACTTCCAGCAATGCGACACTGCCGCATCGAACTCGCATCGAACATTACAGATCAAGCAGCATCGCCCTCGGAGCTGCGCTTCTTCTTCTTCTTCTCCTTGCCCTCGCCCTCTTCCCGTTTCCGCTTCTTCTTTTTCTTCTCTCCGCCATCTTCCTCCGGCGCGACGTATTCGGCCATTCTCTCTTTCCGCTTCGCGTCCATCTTGTCCTTCATCTTGTCTTCCCGCTCTTCCTGCACCTTTCTCTCCTTTGCATGCTTGCCCAGGAAGTATTCTCCGCTCTCGATCTGCAGGTCGACCTTGCTCTTCTCCTGCGGCGGCGGGAACGGCGTGTATGTCTTCTTCGTCTTGTCGGTGACTTTGTGGGGTACGCGGCGTTTGCTGAGGGAGCGCTTCTTGAAGTTGGGGAGGAAACGGTCCCAGCTCTCGTTGACTAGCTCGGGGTCCTGGTCAAGTTAGTGTCTGCACTTCATGTAGCTGGCGCATGGAGAGCCTACCTTGGCGAGCTCCTTCTTGATCATGAGCTCCTTGATCGCGTAAATGGGATGGATGTTGTGCATCGTGTCCTCGACAATGCGCCGGACCTGCTTGAGGCCTTTGTAGGGACCCATAGCCGCGACTGTGTTTCCTTGCACCAGCAGGTATGTCTCCGTAAGCAGCTCCAGCGCTTTCAGCGTTGATCCATTGGGCCCCAATATGCGCTGCCGCCTCTTGACGAAGCGATCTTTGTTTCCGACCAGATTCCGTATCTTGATGATGTCCATGGCCACCTCATCCTCCAGAATCTTGACTGCTTGCGGCGCCGGCACGCTTCGCGCAAGCAGCTTGATCAGGTCTCGCGCATTCAATATCGCCGCCGGGTCGTATGTCTTTTGCGTCGTCCATACCGTCATGGAGCCCTCGACCAAGTTGAGCTCGCAGCCCACACCCTGTTTCTGCAGCGCTTGCGTGATAAACTTCCATGATCCCTTCAGATACTGTTCGCGATACTTGGGGAAAAGCGTGCTGAAGCGGGACTCGTCGGTGAAGGCGCCGGCCGTGTTGTCTTCGGGCTTGAAGGGCTCGATCTGCGCGAGCGTTAGAGGCAAGTTTCTGCATGCGCGCAGTTCCGGCGCAAACGTACCTTCCACTTGTCGATGTCATCGGTATCCCAGGGCTTCTCCGCATTGTGAGTGGACGGCATGGTGGGCGATTCGGTGTTGGTCGGATTGCGATTGGGTGCGGGTAACTTTTTTCTAGAAGTTGCACTTTCACGCCAGGCGCGCTAAGATTCTGCCACCGCCCTAGCCACATCGGATCTGACAGCGCTAACTCCGCAACACCACACCTCCTGGTCATGACATCGAGCCCAGAAGGACGCCTGCCTGCACACTGAACGACCGTCCATGAAACCCGGACACAACTCAAACAACGATCGACCAAGTCAGATATAGAAGCCGGCTTTCTACGAACGATCTGAGGGCTCTAAGTCATGCCAATAAAGCGGGGGACCAGAAACGGTAGGAAGAGCGGCATCATGTAGTTGCCAGGATATGGCGCCATACTATCGCTCGCATTCTCTTTCTCAATCTTAAACGCCCATCGCAACTACTCCTCGCGTATACTTGAGTGTGGTTGGATGCGTTATTGATCGCATTTGGCAGAGTTGTTCCAATGTTCCGGTTTTAAGCACTGGGTACTGTTGTCTTCCTGCGCCCGCGATGGACGCCTTGCTTGATATTGCATGTTACACAAGCCTTGGAAGTAAGCTCAATTAAGCTCCTCGTCCAATCAACAAAGCGATTCCTCAACTGCCCAGCCCTGCCAACTTTGGAAGGCTGACATGCTTCAATAACACAGCCCGTTCCACAACTTGGGGAATTCATCATGGATATTGCTATCATCTTCTTTGACACGCTCCCTCTCTGGTCTCACCATCGACACCCCCAAACAATTCCAAGATGGATAAAACTGGTGAAAAGCTGAACAATTCCTCTACAAGCGACCGCAAACATGCGACGCAACCGCTGCGATACCGTACCAAGGCATTTTGGCTACTTGGCTTCTATGTCTTACTTCTTGTTGTTCCATGGGCGTTGACATGTGTGCTTGCGTATCGGCCGATCAATGCAAAGTCGTACATGCGACAGGAAGGCTTCAGTGGTGGTCAGGTCTCGACTATGCGCAGATGGAAGATCGCGGTCGATGTGTTGAACGCCATCGCTGGATTGATTACGAGTAAGTGACATATATATGTACCCCACTAGCTACTCGTTGCTGACTGTGTCATCTGCCATTCAGTCCCAGTCTTATCTGCAGTTCTGGCTCAAGCAGCAGTGCTGTTTTGCCAAAGGCGCAAACCGGATGAGTTCCTCAGTCTCAAAGACATGTTTGCCATAGCAGATCGTGGGTGGACGAATCCATATGTGGTTTGGAATTCGCTCCGGACCCGACATGGCCTGGAGGCGCTGGGTAGAAAGTCGAGAGCGAGATTCTTGGTCCCTGCAGCCGGTCTCATCATTCTTGGAGCCATACAACAGCCCATGTACCAGATTCTAGTAAGAGTTGGCACAGCATCTATAATCACGTGTACGAGTGTTCCCTCTTGGCACTCAGAAGGTAAATGTCCCGGCAGTACGCTTGGATTTGGCCCCAGGCCGTACAAAGAGATCGGACGAGATATTGAGCCAGGCACCATGGCTCTCGTGGAACACCTTCCCATGCTGTCTCGGATGATTTCGGGCCTTGCATCGCTTTCCGACAGTGAGTCGCAACTCCGTCTATGGAGTATTGACGCGACATACGAGTGGCCAACGAAGTACGCAGGATGGGTTCCGGACTCGTTGAAGTACCGGCTATTCCAGCGAAAGCCTCGCTTTGAAGGAAATCCTATCTCGGACTTCTTTGTGGCAAGCGTTCCTAGGGGAACCACGACTGGAGTACTACGCCAGCACCTCATGAGGCTTAACTCGTCGGTAGCCTGCGAGGAAGTGAGCCCCAGTAACTTCCCATCTCCATGTCCTGGTGATAAACCTTTGACTGTGTCCTGGCAAGGCGTATTGGATAAAGACGTACGCATATGCGTCCCTGGGAATTACACCGCCTTCCCGTGGACACTTAGCCGTAGTCGTCAGGATTATGTCGAGGAGATATACATCAACGTCATCCATAAGAGAATTCCTCATCCGCCCCGGGGCCTGAAGGACCCGCTGCCCAATGCAAATTATAGCATTCGCTGCACGGCGACGACGACGAGGGGCTATTTTGAACTTGGAAACAACTTCAATAACAACACGCATGGGCCACTTCTCGAACATTGGCCGAATCTTGAACAGATGACGGTGAACTACGACAACAGGACTGATTGGCCCTATACTCCTCCGGGGAAGTACGTCAGACGGAGAAAGACGTAGCATAGCGTCACACTAACGCGAGACAGATATCTCTCTCGCAGAGCGACTGGTTCGCCTCCTCCATATGTCGACAACGCCGACCCTGCAACATGGAAAGTACCAGGTCCTCTAATGATAAGCGCACTCGCGTTATTTGGAAAAGGTTCATGGCTGAGTTCAGCCGCTGCCTATGTGTCGAAAGCGTCATCCAATGTCACCAACGGAACCGGAGATTACAAGGACGCTTCATGGCACCTGTTTTGCCGTGGAATGCCGTTTTTGAACGTTGAAACGCTATCAGAGAAAGCTAACATGAGCTTGCTCGATAAGGGCTTGCTCAACAAGCGCCTGCTGCTCAGCTGGGAAACACTGTTTCACACGGATAATTTTGCATCTGCTTGCGACTTAGCTGATCGGGCCACACTTAACGGCGAAGAGGCGCGAGAGAACCATGTCATGCTCGCTACGCATTATCTCCTCGCCGCTTTTGCTCCCGTCGATGTTAATGAAACATACATCAACCCGGAAAATCTATTAACGGCTGCAATGTTTGTCGCAAATCAAGCCTTTCTTACCTTGCTTCTCCCTGAGGTTGAACAAAAGGGACCTCTTCCAGGGGGTCGTAAGATTTGGACCTCTCCCGGTCTCACTGTGCAAAAGCCTGAACTATCACGAATGGCAATCATTGTACTTTCGCTTCTGATAGGCTTTCAACTACTCGGCTTGGCTTACTTGGCCTATTACCTACATCGCGTTCCAACCTGGTCAGGCCAACTGGATGCCATGGCTATGGCTCGGATCGGAGCAAGCCTGCACAACCGCGGCGTACTTCCAGCCATCGGTCCAGTGAGCAAAAAGGATATCGCTGGTCTCAAGACTGTTGGGGGCCTCATCGGGATTGTAGAGAAAACCTCGCGTCGCAAAAGATCAATCACCACATTTGTGTTGCCAGAGATGACCGCTACAGTTGGCTTGGAAGTCGAGTCGCAATGGCTGGACCCAGATGAGCAGGGTCGCGAAAGCTCAATGAACAGATCTTTGGAAATACAACGAATCAATTCGGCTGGCGAGCCTTTTGAAAGCTCTGAAGATAGCTGTGCAGGCGCTGTATCGCCCAATCTTGCTACTACGAATAGCTCAGACGCCGAATCTCAACGGCCCAATTCGACTGAAGAGCTTCGTGGAAGCTTCGAGGGGTTCAGCACAGGTGTTGAGCTTGGACTAGACGGTCCAGGGCCGATCCTTACAACAGACGTACCGCGCCGAAGCCCGTATATGCGCGGTATGAGGAGATTTTGGAGCGCTTTTCAGCCGACAAAACGCCCCGAAAATGTCAGATCAAGGAGGCTCTTTGAACCTATATCTAGATCGGCCAACCGAAATGTGTAATTGCGCACACTGAATGAGGCTCGCAATCAGACCTCGTCCAGTCCCTAGGCGCTCAAATCTACGCCGCACCACCAGCCAGAATCTTTTTCCCCTTAACACTCTTCTGCTCCATACCTAGACTAACAAAAAACGCCACACTACTCGTCGCAATCGCCAATATAAAGGCCGTCACAATCGCATTATTATACCCCCGCAACACCCCCGGCAATATCTCCCCAGGAACAACACCCCTCAAATTCGTCGCCCCAGCCTCCGCCACAATCCTCGCATCAAACCCCTCCGCATACCTCGGCACCTCCTTGGCCAACGTATTAACAAAGATATTCTGCGCAATACTAATGCTCAGCGCACCACCCAGCGAATTAAAAAACATGACGCAAGCATTCGCCGTAGGCATATCCTTCTCGTTCGTCACAACCTGGACAGCCACAAACGGGATCTGGACACCGGCTCCTGCGCCGATGCCAGCGAGGATCTGGTAGCCGATCCATTGGGCGGGCGGGGAGTGGACGGTGAGGGTGTAGAGCATGCCTGCGCCGATGGCGAAGATGGCGCTGCCGAACCACATGAAGGGGGCGTACCAGCCGACGAGGGTGATGAGGCCGCCGATGAGGATGGAGGAGAGGGTTATGCTGACGAGGTAGGCGATGGTGCGGATGCCGGAGGCTTCGGCGGTGGTGCCTTTGATGGCTTGGAAGTAGAAGGGGAGGTAGAAGATGTGGCTGGTGGTGTGTTAGGGCGTGGCTTGTAGTCGTAGTCATGATTGGGGGTAGAACTTACGTGTACAAAGCCATTGATAGCAGTGTTGAATACAAGCAACTGACCAATACCGTCCGCTGCGTAAACACACGAACGGGTATCGTCGCGCGATCTCCCTTGCGCATCTGTAAGCCGATGAAGACAGAGATTAGCAGTCCGAAGCCTAGCAACGTCCCCCAAACCTTCGAGTTACTCCATGCGTAACTGAACCCACCCCACTGCAGACACAGCAGCAGACAAACAATCGCACAGATCAAGAACACAGCCCCCACGATATCGATATTCTTCAACCGCTGCTTCACCGGTAGATGCGAGTACATCCTCTTTGGATTCGTAAAGAAGAAGAACACGACACCCAGCGACACAGCACCAAACGGAAGGTTGATCCAAAAGCACCACCTCCACGACGCTCGATCCGTAAGTGCACCACCAAGGATAGGCCCCACAACCGACGCAATACCAAACATACTCGACAGCGCCGCAATATAAATAGCCCTCTTCCTCAACGGCACCGAGAACCCAATAATCGTCATTCCACCCGAGTACAACGCCGCAGCCCCCGCGCCCGCAACCGCCCTTCCTACGATAAACATCGCTGAACTAGTCGCCGCGGCACATATAACGCTGCCTACTTCGAACAACACCAACGCAGAGAGGTACGTATACTTGACGTCGAAGTACGTGTACACTTTCCCGAAAGAGGGTTGCAGGGACGTGGTAGTGAGCAGGTAGGAGGATCCATACCAGCCTACATCTTCAAGGCTGTTGAAGACGGTGGTGATGCGCGGGATTGCGGTTGCGATGATGGTGTTGTCGAGGGCGATTACGAAGGTGGTTAGGCAGAGGCCAATGGAGAGGATGGCTAGTTTGGGGCCGTGCAGGTATCTGGACTCGTCTTCGGGGGTGGTGTCGTCGGCGGTATCTTCCTTTGCGATGACTTCTGCGTTGCTTTTTTCTTTATCTGGGTGTTCGGGGTTAACGGTGCTTGGTGATGATACTGGGGGTGGCGTGGTCTTTTCTGGATCGCGGGCATGCGCTTGGTCGGTCGTGTTGTCGTTCGCAGACGCCTTCTCAAGGCTTTGCTTTGACTCTTCCAATGTTGATTCAACAACTCCGGGTACTTGTGCAGTCTCATCATCCGTGCTTGCGCCAACTCCCATCTTCGTAGTGTCGGCTGCCTGCATACCGGCAGCGGGCCCGGCTCAACACAGGGAGGACTTGCCGTCTGCGGGCCGCTGTAAACTATGTGGAACCTGTTAACGGGTATCCACTGTATCGAATCAAACAGTTTCGCGGCAGTGGCATGTATGTCGCACGGGATACCGCGCCGTCGTTGCAAAATGAGGCGAAGGCAGCAAGGAGCGTAAAAGCTTCGAAAAGAAGCATCAGCGCAAACCTTTTGTTTCTATACACAACCCCATGATCACGCGCCCGCAATCAAGGTGCAACCCTTTCGAGCCGTGCGACCGTATTCTGTACGGTAATTGGGATGTCAGATGGGCATCTGCAACCGAGGACGTGAGTTGAGGCGCGGGACGTTTAGATGCCGAGGGGAGTGCGACCAATGGAAGAATTCACGGGAATTAGCCTTGTGTAATTGATCGCCGTTGGGTTCGGTTAGGATTGCAGGTTGCAGGTTGCAGAGGCCGTTTGCATCGTCAGTTGGATACGTCTTCATGAGCTGTTATTGGTTGTTCACGACGATTGCGTGATGCGATAACATCTCGCTGGAAGTGCTTGGCGCGATATCATGCCTATCAACAACACAGCACGGGCAACTACAATGCTATTATAGTACGGAAGGAGCGACGCCGCGGTCGCATTCGCGGTTGTGGTGATGTCTCGCGACTTCCGTTATCCTCGGCTAAACACCCCAACCATGACGATCGCCCACCAAAAAGTCTAGAGCATCCTCGAATCCGAACGCGAACATGTGTAAAGGAACCCTTGTCTTGGAAGGTATCCGCGAACGCAGATCTGGGGTCGGGTCGCTGTGGGTATCGTGGTGGGCGTGATCAGCCCGGATGGTGGGGTAGCTAACCTGCGTGCTAGGGCTTTCCTTTTGCGAGAGGAGGTGCTTCAAGCTTCATCCTTGACGCTTTGGGAAAGAGCGCTGCGGGCCGTTTCGCTCCCGTAAGTGGATGATTGGAGGCACTGGAAGACGTCACGTTGGTATGTAGATCGAAAACGGGTGATGGAAAGTATGTATATTGTAAGTCTATTTGTTGTGATATATGCGATTGAAGGGAGCAACGGGAAATATGTCGGATACATGTGAGCGTAAAACATGGGTAGGCTAAGTAAAGATCCTCCTTCTATAACTCGTCTAGCCCGGACAAACAGCACAAGCTGTCTCGACCTTGACGGTAGCGAGGATTACGCCGTCGTGGCCGCGTGCGCACTTTCGCTGCGAGATCTGGCCCTTGGGACACATTTGCTGGAAGATCATCTGGGTGTGTCCGCACTTGTGGGAGTAGGCGTGGTAGAAACACATTGTGAGTTTGTGTTTTGCGTGACGTTGGTAATGACCGTGAGATCGGATAGCCTCTTTGTATGGTGGATGAGATGGTGTGACTCGGAGTCTACTTCATGGTCAGCAATGGTACTCTTCCAAAGTACACTGTGGCCTTGGCGAGCTCCTGTCGTGTGTCATACCTTGAATAGAGTTCGGATCGGACAATGAAGGAGCAAAAGAACGTATGCTGAGATGATTGACAGCGTGATACTGTTGGAACGAAAGTGTTGGATAAGAACGCTCGATAGAAGTCCAGATGACCGATGTTGTGGCCATCTCTGTCGTATGCCTCAGCTCTTATACCACGATCTATGCGTTGATAGGTTCATGATTGTATGATTGCTATCTATTGCTCAAGTTGCGCGGTTTGACATCCGCGAGCAACCAAGCAATTAGAAACTCATCCGTCTGGTTGAACAACCACGGCAAGGCGTTTCGAAGACTAAGCGGATGCCAGTCCCGCAACCGTAACTTCCCAAAATGGTTCACGGCTTATCGTCGACTGTTGGCATTAAGGTTGTACTAAGCCATTTGATGAGAGATGTGAGCATTCAACAAGTGCAGTCAGCACCTACGCTGAAGATGCTGCGCCAGCGTCGTCGCACAACCAGCGACGGGCGGCTCCGGATAGGCGACTACGAAGCAACTGTTTGGTTTACTCAAGTCTCACGAAACCATACTCCCCGGGGGACAACCATACTAAGAGATGATCAAACATCAGATCTGACAATAGCGAGATTTGCTCTTCTGAACTGGTACCACGGGGGCGGCCATCATGGTGGTTTGCTTGATTCGAGGGCCGGAAAATCGCCGCACTTGTTCATGTTTTCCTCAAACCCGCCGTACCGTCGGAAATCAACCGACATTCGTTGCGAGGTTTGGTTCCGTTGAAGTTTGCGCAATCGTCGTCGTGATTTGCGGCCACCTTGCCGCGGTATGTCCCGGTCACACGGCGCTGGGATCCCAACTGCTTCAACTCAGTTGCGGAGCTGAAAGCTCTGACATACAATCTAGTGCCGTCATGGTCGTAAATTAAGAAGGCTGGCTATCAGTAGTGCTCTTAGCTGCCGACGACATTAGGCCAGCATTTTGGAAATTCCAGCCAATGAGCATGCGGCCTCACCGCCAATTCGTGTGGAGACTTTCGATGCAGATACGCCGCCAGATCCCGCAGATGACGAGACGATAGCTCGGATCTATCAATGGATGCTAGTTTCTTGGATGTAAAGATGGTGGGTAGGGTTCCCAATGGAGGTATCGGGTCCATGTCGCCTTCGAGGCTGGGAGTTGCAGAGAGGTCCACTCGGGCATATTGCTAAGCCTGCAGGATACATGTTGACATGCCAGGGACGCCCGTCTACATCAGTGTCTCGTCAGCATGCATCGTGCTAGTCCTCACCGTGGGGTAGAGGGCCCGAGTGACAACGCAAGCGCATGCTGTCCGTGGCGGAGTTGGAAGCGCCATGGTTAGGGCTGTCGAAGCGTCTCTTGCGGCAGACGGACAAGTAGCATGATGGCATACTGCACCCCACCCAGCCGTGGAACGATGCGCTGGCAAACGGTGTGGTTCATCTGAGACTGCAGGCGAGGCACAGGCGTGCATGGGCGCGTTGGCGAGGCTCTCAAGCGGGCGTGTTGGAGAGGCGTTGACGTCGAGCAGGAGAATAAGTGAAGGCAGCTCTAGCTTGGGTGCCAGCTGGCAGCGCCCCGTCTGAACTATTAACGGCAAAAAGGACATGCAGCGACGTGAGCAGTTTAGCGGAGGAGTTCGACGCTTGACACGTAGCCCACCATAGCTCGCCTGTCTGCAGATTGACGCAGGAGCTGCACCTGCGTCTCCAGCAGGCCGGATAGAGTGCGCGGGTTACTACTAGCATGCGTTTCCTCAGCGTTCGCCCTGCCATTTCCTTTTTGCGCCGTTGGTGAAGTTGTCATTTTCGCATCGCGACGGCCGCCCGCTCCTCAACACCAGGCCGAGCGCAAGGGTCTGCGCATCACCAGAAGACGCCCCGCCGCCTGCCCTGAGCGCGATTGAACGGCTATCCGAGTATCTCGAGGCATTGCAAGTGTGCGCGGCCCAGTTTCGCTTCCTCGGCGTCCCAAACAGCTGCACTGACCGCTGCCACACCGCCTGCCGACGTCACGGCCCTTAAGACGGTCGCATTGCCTCGTGCGCGCTGGACGAGCAAAGCTGGCTTGGTCGCCATGAATGCGCTGTCCACGGCCTCGCACCCTCAACCTCCACCGCGCAATTGACGTCTGACGTCTGCTAGCCTGTCGCAAAAGGGTCTCGCAGCGCCTCACCTCTTGCGCCCGCCCATTGGCTCCGCCATCACCCCCGCCGTCGAATAAGAGCACGGCACCAGCCCTAACCATCGACACCGTCTCGCCCTATCCGTTTCCAGATATCCCGATCGAGGTGAGCCGTTGCTGCTTCCCATGATCTGGATGCAAGACTGACAGTTGGCCAGACAGTTCATCACTCGTGGCGCTCCCACGACCTTCTTCCACCGCTTCATCTTTCTGCGCCCAGCATTCTCCACCAACGTATATCTATACGCTGTGTCATGATATTCGCCTCCATCGCAATCGCCTAATACAACAAATCTCCGGGTAGCGCTTTCCCACTTGGGCCATCACGAGAATCGACCTTCACCCGCGCAAGGGTCGCGCACGGACATCCCGTCGTCTACCGAAACACATCAATTGGCCAGCACGCGCTGCATCGGTGCCAGAGCCTCATCTCCAGCGCGGCATCATCGCGCGGTGTCATCGGTCAGCCTGGGCCGGGCTGCACTGTGTCTATCTCCAGAGGATACAGCGCAACGGTCCGGGTTGGCGGTTAAGGTTAGTGCTCCATGAGTCGCGCATTACCATTCACTTCACGATCAACCTGTACTTGGCGCAAGCACTCATCTGAGTCCTTTCCATTGCCAAACCCATCACCCTCCCGCCTTTCCCCCGGTTGCATCTCAGTTTTGACTTACGAACCATCCAGACAACATCGCTGAACCATGGCATCTCTGGACTTTGACCAGAAGTTCCTTGGTCGGATAGCCAAGCAGACTGAAGAAACAAGTCCATTCCTGTCCAGCGCTCTCTATCAGATCCTGGGTCTGTCAGTTCTCCTGGCCCGGAGACTCATCCGCGCCCGGAAGCTTCGCAAGCTGGACACCAGTCGAGACACTCCCTCACTCTCGGCCTATCAACATATCCTCTGGATGTCTCGAGAGGGATTATCCATACTCGAGCTATACGTGCTGCCCTATGCGCAGGACAACCAGCATGGGCCAGAGTGCAGAGTGTTGAGCGTCAAGTTGCGCGCGAGCTTCTACCACATCTTCTGCCTCTTCCACAACCAACCGCCCGTCACGACAATGAACATGACAAGCACTGATCCTCGCAACCCTGCTCTTCCCCCTTTACCAATATCACCACCAAAGCATAGTAATGGACATGGCCGCAAGACCGACCCCCCGGGCTTGTCACCCCCTTCGAAGCGCGCAGGCAAACAACCAGCATTACGCGAACCCATCGACTCCATCGTGTCCGAGACATCTTTCGTCACGAACCCTTATGCAGCAGGAGGGCCAGTCGGCACACCATCACCGGGACCGACGATCAACGCGCCTCCGGGCCTCAACCCGGTTCCCATTCCACAGCCTTCCTCCTTCATACTCCCACCCCTAAACTTTGTTCCGTTAGCTAGTGGGTACTTTACCACCGCCACTCAGTACGCCACCTCGTTTCTTCCTGGCTCACATCCACTGCGTTTGTCGGTCGCGCTCGAGCACAGCGCGTTTTTGTGGGATTGTGTCCACGACCATGACGCCTCGCGTCGCGTCGCTCGACGTGCAATTAAGGATGTCTACCGCGCGCAAGAAGCAATGGATGACACTGAGTTCGAAGACGCTGCTGAGCTTGTGGGTATCCTGGGTCGCATGATGAAGCGCAAGAGCTGGGAAGGTACGCCACGCGTCGGAGGCATGGCGAGCCCCGAGCCTGTCGCACAAAATACTCCACAAGCAGCTGGTGGCAGATCGGAGCCATCAACTAAACCTCTCACTCCTCCCAAGATTCCCAATCGGCAAAGCAGCAGAAGAGCAGCAGAGGCTCCACCACTTACGGACCCGTCCACACAGGCGCACTCAACACCTCCTACACGCAGTCGAGCAAACACAGCCAGCAAGTCTGTTCCTCGGCAAAAAGAAAGCAACGGCCACGAGACCACGCCCAAGTCGACGCCACGACGGCGTGCGGACAGTGACAGTCGCGACACCACACCCCGAAACCGGCATGTCAGTGTCGAAAGCGGTGCCAGCACAACGCCGCGGGCACCGCAGGGAGCAGGTGGTCACTCTCCCGCCACCCCATCGACGGTCCGAACCGCGCACCGAACCTCAGGAAGCGGCGGCTCCTCAAAAGGAACACCCGTCGCGGGAACCTCAACGCCCCTAACCCAAAGTGCAGCCGCAACCCTCGTCTCCGACAACATGCGCAACTCGCCTTCTCTGCGCCGCTCACCCCCAATCCCACAACCACACTCCCCCTCCTTCCCCTACGACACGCGCCTCTCGCCCTCGCAAGAAAGCTCATACGCCAGACAACAGAGGTGACTAGTAGAGACGGGTCGGGAGAAGCAAAGAAAGATGGAAGTGCAATGGACCGACTCCATGCATGAAGCCGACCTTGTGCTCCTGCCCATGACACAGCCGAGCTCGGTTTCGTCGACCCCGATCGACTTCGCCGGACAGACGTACCCCGAGTACCCTGTTCGGTTTCGAACTTAGAAGTCGCCGTCTTATCGGGACGGTACGACTGCCGATCGAATTGATAAGAGCGCAGCATCTTCCATCCATCCCTTCCCGTCGCAGAAGCTACATGCGTCACGTCACGTCGGCTCGTGGAGCCTAGATCTCTTGATACCCCCCTCCCCATCATACCATCTCATCACCTCTTCCGCATCGCTCTTGTACTGTATCATACCTATTGGCGTTTTTCTCGGCGTATATACCTCTTCAACGACATACACATCCGTCCTGTCTGTTGGACTGTAGCATATCGGATACCAAAAGTCGCCCTTTGCATCTTCCGGCGAGGCGGCAAATAGTGCATAATGTCTTAGTTTCCCAACCTTTTTCTCTTTCGCGGCGTTTCATTGGGTTGCCAGTTGCTTCGGCGAGCTGATGATACCATGGCTGGGCATATGTGTTTGGAGGTTCTGTCACGCTGATACGTAGTCAAGACTTCTTGTTGATGTGCGCTAGACATTCATAATTTACGTCATTTTCTGCTTTAAACACGATAAATTTGTGAGACACAGTGGTTGAGGGTGGAGAGATGATGTATACATCGGTTTGTTTTCTCAGTGGCAGACCACGGTAGCAAGTTCTTGTCTACATACAAGATCTCAACCTTAACATCCGGCTCTTGGTACGCTACACTCCTGCTCACCCGCTCTTAGTACGCCAAACTCCTGCGAAAAGCTCGACGACCAGACCACGAAGCTCAATCAAGCCATCCGCTCCATACGACCAACGAGCAGCTTCCTTATAGCCTTCTTCTCCTCCTTACTCAACGTCGCCAACATCTCGACCGTAATAGCCTCCTCCTCCCCATTAGGCTTAACCTCCGCACACACACGCTCCATAAGCGCCATCTTATACCCCAGCAACTTCTCCTCGCCGTCCACACCAGGAGTACCACGACTCGCAAGTGACATATCTTCGGTGCTGTCAGTCTTCAGCGCCTGCATCTTCTTCTCTCTAAGAAAAAGGTTCCGCCTCTCTTCCTGCCTCTTCTCCAGATCCGTAGCATCGTCGTACGCGGCTTGGAGAGTTTGCCAGGCTGCGTAGTCTTTGTCTGAACGGGTTTCCTCGTACCGCTTCTCCATTGCGTGGCGCAGTTTTGCTAGTTGCGCTATCTTGGACGCTTCGCCGCGGATCCAGGCTGAGCGGATGGGCTTCTGGGCGTCGAGACGGGCGCGGGCTTCTGGAGATTGCTCGTACTGGCCTGAGATGCTGGAGAGTGGGGGAGGTGGGATGGGTAGGTTTGAGCGGAGGGGTAGACGGGCGTGGAAGCTTGGTTCATGTGTGGAGTGAGGGGCTTCTGTAGAGGCTGGGGTGACGAAGCCGGATGTTGCGGGTGCGGAGGTGGGCCATGTTGCGGTGGATGGACCACGAATGGGTTGGCCGAACGACTGAGATGAGGGTGCGATGGGCCCAAAGGGAAGTGAGGGCTTGAAGGGCTTGCCAAAAGTGCCGTTCATGCGAGTCTCAGATGGTGACGGTGTGTGTAGAGGAGCTTCACACACAATGACATTAGACGGGCGATCGAAAGACTTAGTTCCACATGTCCGAGCATTAACAAACGGCGGGCGGTTGAACGACTGAGATCCGGTGTCGAAGCCACTGTTACTACCACGTAGGCGATCAACAGATACCATGCCCACGAACTCCGGAGATTTGGGATCCCAGCTAATCCCATTGTTACTCCCACACATCTGAATGCCAGCCAGGTTATGGAAAGGCGGCCGAGTACCTCCATACATGCTAGGGTGGACAGACGGCGGGCGAGTGCCAGCCGGTGGGAAAGGCCAACCAGGCGCACCAACTCCACACATGCGTGTCGTAGACCCCGTGCTGACTTGAAACGGCATATGATCGACGAAAGGATCAGTGTGCTTTCGCGCATGTCCAGAACCGTTACTGTACGGCGAACCACCCAAGGTCAAGTTTCCTTCTTCGTCTATCTCAGCGCTTCGAGGGTATACGTCGAACATGGGCGAGTCGATCGAGCCGCTGGATGCGTAGCGCTGCACTGTAGGTGAATGTGGAGACGGGGTGTTTTGCCAGACGTTCTTCGTATCCTTGTTGCTTGAGTTGTGCTTTCCGTACTTCATCTGATCGCTCGTGTGGAGACGGCCGTTCGGGACCGGTGAGAGCGATACGTTTTCAACGTCTCCCGCGTGGAGCTGCTCTCGCATACGACCAGGACCGAGGGGCGACGGTATACCCGGTGAGCTTGACGCTCTAGCATCGAGTCTTCGTTGATGCAGGTTCGGTCCGCGCGGTACGATCATCTCCTCGAAAGGCATGTTCCGTGGGATGGGGAATGTTGACTGCGGACGCGAGGGAACATGAGTCTTGGCTATGTTGGGGTTCGAGTAGAAGCTGTCGGATTTTCGTGAGATCTCTTTCTGAAGCTGCGCGGAAGACCACCTCATGCCGTGGCTGGCGGGAGTCTGGACTGGACCGCCGAACTCAGGTCGAAAAGGTGACTCGACCGCGACGCCGGCGAAGGACTGGCGCTGAGATAACGGTGAGATATCAGAACCCGAAGACGCGGAGCCATTCGTAGCACCCGTCTCTGACCTAGGAATCGCGACATTGAGCGCCGGACCAGGGGCATACATCTCGCCAACCTGACTGAAGCGGCAGCCGTCGTCCATCTTGACAGTAGTGTCGCTAGAAGGAGACTGGAAAGTGTCGTCACCTCCGCCACCGCTCACATTACCTTCAGACCAGGCTGGACTCCCTTGAACGTCGCAGCCCCGAACAGGTGCGCTGTAGTTACAAAAGTCGTGATAGCCAGGTAAGTTCATCGACTGATTGAGTGCGCGCTGTGAGCTCTCCAACGCGCGATCCCATCTCTGCGCCTCAAGCTTGTTGAACGACAACTGTGTCTCGTCGATGTAGTCGTTTGAGCTGGAGCGCTCGGGTGGTGGTTGGCGACTCTCCATGGCTGTTGCGGTGGCCGTGGTGAGCCTGTGTGTGGGGGAGAGATTGGTAGGCGCGAAAGTGAGAGGAACTCAAGGTAAGAATATTCGCGGGGTCATAGCTCAAAGTGAGAGTCGGCCAAATGCGAGTGCGGTGGCGGAGAACTGTGAGCTGGGCGGAGTGGTGAATGTGGATTGGGCTAGTCACGGGGAGTGGTGAATTTGGAAGGCAGTTTCGCGTAAGAGACAGAGCATTTGCGCACAACGTGCTTCGCGAGATACGTCACCGTCAAGCGAAGTTTGCACACATTCGGCTGCTCAGCTTTTGGAATAATGATACTCATTGTTGAACAGAACCTAGTCAAATAGATGCAATATGCAACTCGGAAGTCGTGAGTGGCCCGTCTACTCGGCATCGCTGCAGTACCATGGGAGGAAGTAGATGCATTGGTCTTATCGATTATGGAGTCCACAAATTGCCATTTTTGTCTCCAACAACATGTTCAGTTCGATAATGTGCCCTGGCTGCCACTATAGTACCGCAATTCGTATTGTATCGAGCCTGGTCATCAGATCGACCTCACAATACCGGATGAAACGGCGGCTTAACAACCCCATCTTTCACCACCGGCCTCGCAGTCATACCCAGAACCTTCCTCAACCTTTGCGACATGCTCGCCTTCTTCTCCCCTTTCGCCTCCACCCCACTTCCGTCTTTCACCTTCACCATCCCCTTCCCCTTCCCCTTCATCTTGAACTTCTTCTCCGACGCCCCTTTCCCATCCGAAACATTGCGAACCGGCAAGCGAACGATAGGCTTACGCTGCTCCATCTCCTCTTGCTTCTCAGCTTCAGCTCTACGCTCTTCCTCCATGATATTCCACTCCTCCTCCAGAAACCCCATCGTGTCTTTCTTCATCCGTTCCTCTTGCTTGGGCGCAAGGCTAGTTAGATTGAACATGGCGAGGTATTCGTCGCGGATTGTTGGCCACATAGCCTCCAGGAATGCTTCTTTTGCCTCTTCTCGCTGCGTGTTCTTGTTGTCCGACTGCTTAGCTTCCTCAGTGTCGGGAATGACGAGATAAGTGTCTTCGACCTGACCGGCTCGTCGTGTCGGGTTTTGTCTTCTCTGTCTTCGAGAGGGGCCATAGTGGACTGCGGGATTTCGCGTTTCTTCAAACCAGTACGGCTGCACGTTTCCAGTCACACTTCGTGCGAGGTTGTATTCTGGGTCGCTGGCGACGCAGTTGAAGCCTCTGAGGTAGATGGTTGGGGCTGGTTGTGATGGTGACCGGGGAGCGGGAACATTGACTCGGCGTGAGGGTGCGAACGGTGGGGGATCGGAGGAGGAGTCTTGGATCATGCTCGGGAGTTCTGGGACCATGCTTGGTATCTCCGCCATTTCGACGCTGGTGAGTAGTATTGTCAGGTAAAGGTGTCTTGTTAGAGCTGGATCCCTTTTATCCCTTGAACGTAGAAGATGAAACAAGTAAATGAGATGAAGTGCAAGAAAGATAGGGAGAGAAAGGGTCCGAATTATCATGTGCCAATGCTTCGGTTACCCTGAGCCAAACCATGGTTCGGATACATCATACTAATACCACGCTTTTTTGTTTTGTTGGGACTGGAGGGTACCTGCGTACTATGGATCCAGGGACGTCGCGGCTAGTCGTTGGATGTGTGTTCGTAAGCACAGGGTCTTGGCTGGCTGAACCATAAATGGAAGAGTTTTGATAGTGTAACGACACGTGAACAGAAACAGTCTGCAGCCATTAATGCGCATGTGAGTAACGAGTTTCGAGTATACTGGCGCGAGAAGCCTACGTAATATTTCCCTATCTCACCCAGGTATCGCATGATTGTGTCAGTGATCTATGTCTGAAGGAATCATCGCGATTTACGTCGAGAGAAATCGCGATGATTCCTTCCGACATAGATCACTGCCACAATCTCTCGTACCAGGACCCTCGCGCACTCTTTTCGGATCTACGCCAACTTCCCTGGTACAAAAGGAAGTCCCCCACTCAACCCACCATCCACAGCCCAAGCCTGCGCATTAACATAGCTAGCCTCATCACTAGCCAGGAACAGCACCGCCCTCGCAATCTCATCTGGCTGCCCTCCCCTCTGCAGTGGGTTCAACTGACCAATCTTCTTCTCGCTACCCCTCTTCCTCGCCGCGTCGTACGTGACCCTGGTCATACCAGTTTCGATCAGCCCAGGGCAGACGGCGTTGCATCTGATGCCGGAGCCGGCGAGTTGGTATGCGCACGTCTGCATCAGACTGATGACTGCGGCTTTGGACGCGGAGTAGTCTGTAGGACCCGCGTTGGAGCGGAGACCTGCTACACTTGCTGTGGCGATGATGCTGCCCTTTGGGTATGGTTTCTCATCCGAGGTCTTGAGCATAGCGCGCGATGCGTGTTTTGCGGCGAGGAAGACGGATAGGGCGTTGGTGCGTAGGACGTTCATGAAGCCTTCTGTTGACTCCTCCCAGAATACTTTGCCAGATGATATTCCTGCGTTGGCGAAGAAGACATCGAGACGGCCGTATGTGTCCAGAGCTTCTTGGCAGACCTTTTGTACGGATGCCTCGTCTGCGGCATCGAACTGCCGGATGTGGACTTCGGTGGAGGGGTATAGGGTGTTGAGTTGGCGCTTGTGTGTCTCGAGGTGGTTGTTGGCAAAGTCGCAGACGTAGATTGCGCGGGCGCCGTTGCGCGCGAATTGATGCGCGCTTGCACGGCCGATGCCTATTTCCGAGTTCGCACCTAACAATGCTGTTAGACATGCCCTTTACGTAGCACAGCCGAGAAAGATTGAGCATACCAGTAACGATGATGACCTTGTCTTTGACGCGTCTACATACGATTAGCACAAGCGCGTTCAATTACAGCTTCACGGACCCTCTCCATACTCACTGATTGCCCAGGTCCCCCGCGATCTCTCTGACCCCCTTCAATCCTTCAAAAGTTTCCGGCTCGGGTAGAGGTTCGGCGAGCTCCTTGCTCACTCCCTGCCGCTGGACCTTCGCGACTGCGGTTGGCATCGTGAAAGCTTCCTTTAAAGTCTTAAAAGTATTTTTGATGCCTACTGTAGCGTGTTGATAGAGCTTTCACAGTTGCGAGTGTTATGTATTGGTCAAATGGGTAGTAGAGCTTGCGGAGTTGGATGCGGAGGTTGCAGAATCCGGGGAAGATGCCGAGGCAATTCCCATTGGAGCTACACGACGTCATTGGCACTACGCCCGCATGATGGAGCCAAATGATTAGGGCAACGCTTTTGAAACTGGAAATCTTTGAGAGATGCATACCAGATTCATTGTATATTGAGTCATTCTTAGCATGACGAAGTAGATGATAACTGTGGACCTGCATGCAATGTTGATTCCCTCTACTTTACGCACACAGTCCAAACCAAACACCACAAATCTCCTCACTCGCCATTGTCCTCCGCACCACCCCCATTTTCTTCCGCAGCCGCCTTCGCAGCCTGCGCCATCTTCCACCTCTGCGCATTCGCCATGAGCTTCGCCAACTTCGCGGCACTCTCGTCGTCGGCCGGGAACACGTAATCGACGTATTCCTCGAAGCTGTCATCGTCCAACTTTCTCCTCTTCTTGACCTTGCGGGGCATCTGTTTCTCGATCTTGTCCTTGTCCTCTGTTGTTCCGTGAACATCTTCGAATGCCTTCCAGGCGCTGAGGAGCGCAACGCGGTCTTCCTTGAGGTCCTTCTCCTTGAGTCTGGTGTGCGCGCGGGTGAAGACCTCGCGAGCGCGGGATTTGGCGAGCTCGCTGATTGTTTCGTCGTCTTCGGGGGTGGTCTCGTCGGGTACGCCGAGTTCAAATTGCGCGTAGGACAACCAGACTTTGACGTGGTCGGTCTTTTCGAGGAGGCGCTCGTATAGTGCACGTGTGCGGCCGTATTCGCCTTCTTCTTCTTCGAAATCGATGTATGCTTTCCATAGAACTTCCGGCATGTCCATTTCTTGCGTGTCGACGGCGATTTCGAAGATGCTCCGCGCACGGTCGAGATCATCGAGACCACGCTCCAGGTTGGCGAAGTTGATCCATGTGTGGCAGTTTGAGCCGTTCCACTCGATGTACTTGGTGTAAAGCTGCCGACAGCGGTTGAACTCGAAGAGCTTCATCTCCAGTTCGATGTAGCCCTTGAAGAGCTTGTCCTTTGGACACATGCCCAAACTTTGACCCAGCAGCTTGCGTGCAGCGGTGAGCTCTCCTTGTCGCACGAGGAAATGAGCAAAAGCCAGCCATACTTTGGCGAACGTGAAGCGCTTGTGTGGCAGCAAACGTATGCACTCTTGGTAGATTTGACGGGTTCGCTCAATGTCGTGCGAAACTGTCTCCTCCCAGACTGCGTAGAACAGCCAAAGATATATATACCGCCTCCAGTGGCGCTTCTCCTGTGTGGGTGGTATCTGGGCGATTGCTCGCTCGTATATGTCGCGGACTCGGTCGGGGTTGCCAGACGTCTCTTCCAGTCGGGCAAAATCGATCCAGCTGTCGTAGTTCTTGGGGTTCTCTTTGATTTGCTCCTCGTAGTGTACACGTCGTTTCGACAGAATTACGTCTTCAATACCGTCTCGGTCTCCGTACTGCTTCTCGAAGGTTGTGAAGGCTTTGTGAAGGTTGACCGATTTCGATCGTGGCATGCGGTCAAGGGCGAATTTGTAGATGGCTCGGGCACGTTCCAGTTCCTTCAATCGGGCCTCGAACTTCGCGTATGCCATGAACAGCTTCTCATCCATGAAGTCGTCTCCCAATGTTGTAACGGCGGTACCGTAGACATCGCGCACGAGGTCGCTGGTGCCGTTCTCCTCCTCAAACTTGGCCCATTTGATCCAGTTCTTGGGTTCCGGATGAACGACGGTGAAGCGCTCAAAGATTGCCCGGCATCTTTCAAATTCGCCGTGCCTCTTCTCCAACTTGATGTATGAGCTCCAAGCCGCCTCTTCCGGCTCCCACTGCATCCAGCGTTCGAAGACGGAGCGGGCACCGTCGATGTTGCCGAGCGTCTCCTCCATGTAGACATACTTGTACCATAGCTTGTCAACTCGCGGAAGAATGGTCACGGCGCGGTCGAGAAGGTTACGGGCGTGCTGGACATTGCGATGCTTCATCTCACTCTCAATGTATCGCAGCCATAACGGGACGGACGTTGAGTCGACATCGAGAGCTCGTTCGAAGATGGAGCGGGCACGTCGAAATTCCTTCTGCTCCAGCTCCCAGGAAGCATAGCGCATCCAGTTATTCATGTTGATGCGGTTCCGCCGCACATAGTCCTCAAACTCCTTCCTCTTCCTCCCCTGGAACTCATGCAGCTCCTCGATGTCGGCGAAGCGCTGCGTTGGTGCCTTGAGCTTCTCATCTTGACGGTCGACGGCTTCCCTCAGCAATTGTTCGGCAGAGATCTGGACAGCCGCCGCGGCCTTGTTCTTGACCCGCGGGGGTCCTCGTGAGGCCTCCATGTTGGCGTTCGAATATGATGATCGAGGGCGTTATATGGGATGTAAGGGTATGCGCACGATGGTGAGAGAGGGCGAGGCGCACGTCGGTCGTGAAGGCTGTCGCGCCTAGGTCGTGTCGGAGTAACAGAGCTCCAAAGGTTGGTCCGGATCGCTCAAACCGCCGAACACGTGATCGCGGATGCCTGCGCAGTACGACTACGGTACAATAGCTTGGCGACAGCAATTGTCGTATGTCGGTCGTCGTTCTGCGATGCGACAAGATTATTCTGTAACGTGAGAACGCGACTGCCTTAGCGCAACTTTTATCCGCTGCACGCCAAGCAATTAGCACTTTCACGTCACTGCCGGCGCAACTTCTCTCTCCCCACAACACTCACCCGCGCGCATTCACAACTCGACCGGCGGCCATCCCAGGCAACAGGTACGTAGTATACCAACGATATCGAACTCAGCACTCAACCGATATCTACTAGGAGGGTAACCTCTGGCCGCCGTCGCGACTTCCTCGACACCCCCAACTGCTATTGCCTGGCAGCGACGCTCACCCGCACACATCCCGAATACCCCCAGCCTACACCCTGCCATGGCGACTCTCGAGCAAGAGCTCCTGGCGGACTTCGCAGACAGTGGTGATGAGGATGTCCAGGATCTGGAGAATGACTTCGCCGAGGGTTCTGGCGACGACGATGAGATGGTCGACGAGGAGGCGCAATATCGCGAGAAGCAGCAGGACAAAGACAAGGAAAACAAGGGGCCAGCCGACATCCGATCCGCGCAGCAGCTCAAGACGAACCTGGACCCCGTCCTCAAGCGCATCGAAGAGGCGAAGGACCAGATGGACATAGTTGAGGGCGAATCGTTTGAGGAATCTCCCGAGTACCAACTCCTCACAGAAGCCAACGAGTTCTCCACACAGATCGATGGCGAGACTGCTAGCGTCCACAAGTTCATCCGCGACCACTATTCGGCCTTCTTCCCCCATTTGGAGGATCTGATCAAGAACCCTGTCGTCTACGCCAAAGCATGTTTGGTCATCGGCGGCGGACCTTTGTCAAGCATCAAAGATATCAGCCCCAAGCTGAGGCAAATCGAAGGAATGGAACCTGCCCAGGTCATGATTGTCGAGATTGAAGCCACGCGCGTCGAAGGAAGACTTCTTGAACAATCCGAGCTGGACCTAGTGTCAAACGCATGCCATCTGCTGCTCGAGCTACACGCGGCCAAGTCCAAGATTCTGGGTTTCGTCGAATCCCGAACTGAGCTGTTCGCGCCTAACCTCACCGCGCTTATTGGAAGTTTGACGGCCGCCCATCTTATCTCATACTCGGGCGGTATCGCGAACCTAGCCAAGACTCCCGCTTGCAACATCGCTCCCCTAGGTTCGACCAAAGTCTCTGGTGCTACCGTCGGACTTTCGAACATGGGTCTGAGGCACGAGGGTTACCTGTACCACAGCGACATCATCCAGAACCAAAGACCGGATCTGAGGAAGCAGGCGCTACGTATTGTGGCGGCTAAGGTCATTCTCGCCGCGCGTGTGGACGCCCATTCCAACTCCGGCACTGCCGACATAGGTATGGACCTGAGGAAAGAGTGTGAGCGTCGGTTGGACAAGTTGGTGGAGATGCCAGCGAACCAAAAGGCCGGAGGAAGGGCCCTTCCCGTACCCGATGAGAAGCCGTCCCGCAAGAGAGGTGGAAGGCGAGCCCGCAAGGCCAAGGAAGCAACAGCAATGACCGAGATCCGCAAGGCCCAAAACCGGATGACTTTCGGCAAAGAAGAGAAGGAAGTCGGATATGGCGACTCCGTAGCAGGCATGGGCATGATCGGAGCCACAGACACCGGACGACTCCGCGCGCAACAAATCGACCCCAAGACCCGCGCCAAACTCAGCAAGAAGAACCCCGGCTGGGGCACTGACACCACTCTCGGTGCAGCTTCGTCTCTCAAAGGCTTTGGCGGAAGCGGTACGGCGACCAGTCTACGTGCACAGGGCCTACGAACCGGTGGTGTGGGTCTTGGCGGTGCGGGAACGAACTCTATTGCGTTCACACCTGTCCAAGGTCTCGAATTGGTTGATCCCAAGGCGCGTGAGGAAGCCAACCGTAAAAGGAAGGCAGACGAGGATAGGTGGTTCAAGGGTGGTTCATTCACGCAGCTCAACGGTAGCTCGAAGGTAGATGCGGGTGGTTTCAAGGTTCCCGCTCTACCGAACAAGAAGCCCAAGACGGATACTTAGTTGGCCGTCTTGGTTGTTATGGTTGTGGGGGTAATATGGTACCTGGTCAGCATATATGGCGTTTTCGTGGCATTGCAGTGAGTGCGAGTGCATTGGGCGGCGTTTCATTGTGGGATTACTCTCGATACCTATACGTTGGGACGTTGCAGGGATAGTCAGATAGTTGGAAATTCAATATGATTATGCTCATCAGACTGTGTCTGTCATGATAAAATGCGACGCTGAAAATATTTTAGTGGACTACACCAACGCTCCTCCGCAAGTTACACAAGTTTAGAAGGTATCCTGGCGGTTACATATTAATCCACGCTCAACCTCTAACAAGACGGACTACGCCGTATACTCCCAAGTACCTTGCCATCCGTCCCCGTTCTCCATGCCCACCCATTGTATTCACATTTCATGCCACCCTGCTCCACTTCCTCTATCCCCTCCATATCCTTCATATCCTCCACCTCCACATCCTTCACCCACCCAGCAGCCTCCCTCAGCTGGCTCAACCAATCCTTTCCAGTCCCGATCACCTCAGCCTGCTTACCCGCCTCAAACGAATGATCAGCGATATGCTCATCAATCTCCCCAGCATCCGCAGACAAGATAGTGACCTTGCAGGTCTCGCAGTAGAAGTCCTCTTCCGAAAGGAATTCAGCACAGGCAGGTGCGGAAGGAGACGAGGAAGCGAGGGAAGCGGGGGAGGTGGGCGAAGATATGAGGGAAGGGGGCGAGGCGAGATCGGCAACCGGTGTCCCGTCGTGCGGGAAAGTCATTCCCTCATTGGATACGTCCTCCTCCTCCGGCGAGGGTGAAGATGATGGCGACGGCGACGGCGACGCAGAATCCTCATCCGTGGCATCGTCGTAGATAATGCTCTCCCCATCAGTGGCAGAATCGTAGTCTGCCATGCTTTCCTCCTCCTCCTCCTCCTCCTCCTCCTCATCGTCATCGGACGTCATATCCTCATCCTCCGGAGAACTTTTAATGACATTAAACACGTGGCCTGCCGAAGTCAAATGCCGCGCCCAGTTCGCACCAGCAAACGTGACCTCGCAGTCATCGCAATAGTGACCATATTCGTATCCTTCTTCGCCGAAGCCGTCATCTTCATACTCCTCCTCTTTCTCAACTTCCTCTTCCACAGACAGCACCACAGACTCCGGTGTCGGTGCGTGAAGATAGATATCCTCCTCCTCCTCTTTCGCCTTGGCCATATTAGCCAAATGCTTCTGACACTTCGCGTGCCGAATCCAATGACTATAGGTGCTAGTCCTATAATCGCAACACTCGCAAAACTTCTCCAGTCCGCGCGCATACTGCTGGCTGGTTTTCTTGCCCTGTACCGGAGGGGCTCGCTTATCCCTCGCAACATTGTCCAGATGCATACGGCCTCTTATATGGCAGCCCCAGCTGGACATCAAATATGTGCGGTCGCAGTCGCTGCAGTAGCGCTGCGGTCTCTTGTCGACTGCCTTCTTGACCATGTTCGTGTTTGGCCCCTTACGTGGTCGGCTCCTCGCTACCTGATTTAGGTGCGGTTGGCCTTGGAAATGCCGTGTCCAGCTGGAGACATAGCGTGTTGTGAAGTCGCAGGCTTCACAAGTATACCCTTGTAGTCGTCCGGGTACCTGTACAGGCTCAGACATAGGGCTGTCGACACCGTCGTATTCGGTAACCTCCTGGTTGGCCTCGCTGGACACCGGGCTGAACTCAGTGTTTCGCGGCGACATGGGCGCTGAGCTGAGTGGACTGCTACGCGCAGGACTATTGTAGTCCTCCAGCTCCTTCAACATCTTGGCGGGGGGTTCCGCAACACTCGATGTAGTCCTCCAAGTCTCGAACTCCAGTACCCCCTCCGTCTTCCCAAGATGCGTCTCAATCCTCCTCATCCCCCTCCCCACCCTCCTCTTCGCACGCCGCTGAATCGTATTAACCCTGCGCATCTCACTCTTCAACCGTCTTACACTCCTGATCGGAGCGTCGTCATCGTCGGAGGAACTGACTTCTGAATCGCGTTCGGGGCCTAGATCGAAGGTCCTGTTGCCTAGGCGGAAGATGCCTTGTTTCTTGATGGGGGTGGGGGCGATGGGAATTGGGGTTGGTATTGGGGTGGGGGCTGGCTTGGGGAGGAGTGCGTCGAGGAGGGCGGACTGTGCCGAATGGCGGTCTGTTATTTTCCACTCTTTTTGTAGGACGCTTGTGAGCATACCAGAGAGCAAGGTGTATGCGGCCTCTTTTTGTTGGTCTAGTGTTGTGGACATTTTGACGGTTGGTATGTGTGGGAGTTAGACGGGCTGAAAAAGTTGGGGTGGAGTGCCGGTTGGACAAAGTGGTAGGCAGTGTGGACTAGATGAACACTTGGAGACGGATGGGAAAGTAGAAGATAGAGGGTGTGTCCCCTTATTTTGTACAATTCTGCTGTGGTGCGTCCCACGGTACCGAAATGGCAGCCTGAAGGTGGAGGCCACGACAACCAAAGTACCACGAAAAAAGGGCGAATCAAGAAATTCATATGGGAGAGGTACGTGCCAGTCAGAACTTGCGAGATGCCTACGAGTCGAAGTAGACACAGTAGTTTATGTTCGCCTACCTTGGTTCCCAACTCTTGCGATGATAGCATCAGCCCTTTCTGTACGCTAAGCGTGCCTTCCAGCGCCCTCGCATGCATGCAGACCCTTCTTCCCATGACTGTTAGGGTGAACCACAAACCATGGTATCTCATTGCATGTTCAAACTGTGGTTGCACACCATATCGTCGCCGCATGGCATTTTCCGAGACTTACCGTTTGACTCTCTACCACTGACAAAATTTGATGCCTGATTCTTGTACACGTGTTGTGCTGGCAGGCCGCAATGATATTGATGAACCGCGGAAGTATCGAAAATTTCCAGCGTGCTTGAGCTACGGAAATTGTCGGTGTTCGAGACAACTCAGGTTGACACAACTTGAAGTTGGTGTCGAGGTGGTCAGGTGTGCGCGACCATGATTATGGAATGAACGAGCAACGCGCCGATTCCTACACAGTGGATATCGCTTGGCCGATGTCTGTGCTGCTGACTATCCCTACTCATGATTCTGGGATACTCCAGGGTAAAGCCGAGCTGGTTCGCGACAGCAATAATTAGTGTGAACTCAATGGCGTGAACTTATTCAGGGTCTGCAGCTTTGGGTAAGAAGTGGCCACCGCACGACTCAGCCATTGTTGTGAGATCAGGCATAACAATCGAAAATGTTATTGTGCAAAATCCTACTGAGCAAGGAAAAGGCCATCCCTTGCAAAGCCCGATGCATCTCGTATTGCAGCGATGATCAAGACACCTGTCGCTTCAGGCGGTCTGTAGGCGAGAGCGGGGCGGAAGGATGATGCGCAAAGCTCGCTCGGTTGGCGTTCAACTTTGTTCGAGAAGCGTTCGATGCTTTCGTGTGCGGGGGTATCCCTGACCTGGCTTTTTCTGTGCACTGCGATAGACGAGATCTTACCATGTCTCAGCGGGCGCCCGCGAAAGACACTCTGCGAACGAACGACAATTAGCAGTGTTCCACAGGCTTCTCTGGCGCTGTGTTCTTGGTCGCACCGAGTGCAGACTTCCCTGCGCGCGCACTGGTAGCGGCCTGTTAGATGCACCTTGTCAGCCCTAGGACCAGGGTCTTTGCTTGTGCAACATTGGACAAGGGATTCGCAATGCAGTATCGCCTGTCGCATCGCCTGTCGCATCGCAAAGTCCAACCAGCTTGTTTGGCGCGAAGGTTGTTCGGCGACAATGGTGAGGTGTCCAGTAGATATCTCGACACGTGTTGGCGGCCTCCTAGTGCTACCCAGACGGAAGGACAAGTCTTGCCGGTGATGCACCTCCTACAGGTTGGTCACACTCAGCTCTAGCAGGCAATGGCTTAACCCGATATGCGTTTATTTACCCGCAGATAACCCATGGAGGATTCCGCCAGATGTCTTCAGATACGGCGTTGTGGCTGGCAATGGAAGCCGCCCTTGCGATATGCCCATTGCGGGTAAATAGGCAGGGAGATTGAATTGGACAGGCGGAAGTTGATGTCAGCGCGCGCTTTAGATAGGACGAGGCGCGCCGCTGGCCACCCTGGAAGGGAAACCGGCCCGTAAGACGCAGTCTGGAGATCGAATGCTCGTGTGCTTGATCGTTGGACAGCGCACCATTGCACGATTGTCACATCGGGAGCTACATACGTCACCCGCAGTGGGAGCAAAGGATTGCGCAGTGAAATGGGCAGTGAAATAAGGGCAGGCTAAGAATACGCGGCATCAGATGTGCAAGCAGGCACAGAATGGTTCGTCGTGACGATGCAGGAGCAAGCCACCGATAGCTAAGCGAGCAGTGAGGGTGCAGAGGGTGCAGAGGGTGCAAGAGATGCCGCTCGCGCCGGCTGGACCGGGACCCAGGTACTGCGCAATCAGCCTTAATCAAATTCTGCCAGTCCGTCGGATGAGGGTTGAGCAACGCAAACGGTGCAGTGTGGGTGGTATGGGCGGCTGCATGGTGTGTCTAAGCGGGTCAGAATGTCGCTGCACGCCGCACGAGGCTCGGCTCAGTAAGGTACTTGGGTAATGGGCAATAGAGAGGTGCAGCAGCGGACGGGACGACGCTGATTGCAGGAAGAACAGTGTGGCGGGCCCCAGTGCGCAGCGCAGAGCGGCACGTGATTGGCCCGATGCAGGCTAGCGGCCCTGGCATGCTGAAGTTCTTTTTGCGCTGGGGAGCGGTCTGCGCCTTTAGCCTTTTGCTGAAGAAATGCCCGATTGCTCTGGCTGCATCGGCCTGCCGCCCTCTCGTCGCTAGAATTGCTCCTCTGCCGCCGCGCTCCTCGGCCAGCTCATCGTCGCGCGTCGCTAGCCCGTCGGACAGCAGTACCCTGTTCGCTACCTTCCGCTCAAGCGAGACTCGCTTGTAGGCAGCTTGTAAGTAAAGTCGGTTGATTCCTTCATGGCACTGCCACATGCGCCCTCATTACCTGCTAAAGGCGGCTAGCCAGCTGCAGCCCACCCTCCACTGAGCCCACTCGCTGCCTCCTAGACGGACGAGATGAGTGAGGGATATCGCGCGCGATGCATTTCTGGGAGCGGCAGCTGGCATGCCAGGTCTTCATCTTCCTCATCCTTCCTCATCTATCATAATTTGGCCCTTTTCATTCCCTGGACTTTGTTAGCCATTGTCCAGTCGTTCACGTATTTGTTATCCCAATCTATGTAGTGCACGCACAACTACGTGCAGCGCGGCGGCGTCGAACCGAGCGAGGCCAGGCCCCTGTTCCGCGGGTCATAACGCCTTCGCCAACTCAGCTAATCCCAGTTCCTTGCCAGGCTTGCCGTCCCTCTTCCCATCCGCCTCAAGCTTTCTAGCGCCGCCGTGCTCTTCAAGACATCCCCAAGAACTGAAGAGCGCCCCGGTGGCAGACTCCATTGCTAGCCCATGTCGCACGACTTTTCCACCCACATCTCCCAGGCGCCCTACTCGCCGGCCCCTTCGCACTTTTCCCACCAGAGCATGGCCGATCCTAACATGCAGTCGCGCCAGCAGCAGGCCGTCGCCTATCCCTCACCGCACTCGTACCCGTCGCCCTCGATGCAGCCCACGTATACCTACCCGCCGCCCCAAGGCCAGCAGAGCAACGATGGCTACCGCAGCTCTCCCCAGGGCTCCAACATGTCGCTGCCGCCCCTCAATCTGCCGCCAATACGTCTGCAGGACGGCCAGCAGCCCCAGGCGCAACCTCAGCAGCCGCCCCAGCCCATGGGCTCTCCGCTCCCACCGCCGCAGCACGGTATGCCGCAGTACTATCCGCACCCAGCGCATGCGCAGCAAGGCCCGCCCATGATGGGCAACATGGGCCCGCAATTCAATGCCATGCGATACCAGCTGCCGCCGCAGGGCGACCAGCGAGTGCTGTCTGGTGGTCGCCATAAGAAGGAGATCAAGCGTCGCACCAAGACTGGCTGTCTGACATGTCGCAAACGGAGAATAAAGGTGAGTGCATACGTCAATGGAACGCGGTGCAGACGCGACGCGATGTCAGAGGAGCTATTGCTTGTCGCTTGCTTAACCGAGCGAGGAACCCAAACTCCTCTAATCCAACCTCTCGCGTGTCAGAAGCGACCGGCTTTGCAGCAACACTGCTATTCAGTGGGCTGCAGCACTTTGCCTCGCAACATCGCCGTTGCGGGCTGCAAATACAGCTGCGCCGATTTCTGGCAAATTTTCTGCATCGCGCACCAACATCACTACTCACCTGCTCATGCGCTAACCACCACCCCGACAGTGCGACGAAGCCCACCCCATGTGCCGGAACTGCCAGAAGAGCAAACGAGAGTGCTTGGGTTACGACCCGATTTTCAAGCAGCAATCCGGTCCCGCCCAAATACAACCTGCTCCCAACTCCGCGCCCGCACCCCACGCGACAAGCGCACCGGCGCCCGCACCTTCCTCCTCCAATTACAGTCAAAGTCCGGTACCCCAAGGGTACGCGCCTGCCTCGTCCGCGGGGTACGCGACTGCCGCTCCTGCTACGAGCGGCGAACACCAGCAAGGCAACTTCCACGCCATAGACCCGGCACTTGCGCAAGCCGATCCCAATTTACAGCCACCCCAACATTACAACGGTGTGCACCCCATGGATCCCAACATGAGAGGGCCTCCAGGCGCCAACTACCACCCGCCTCCGCCAGAGCCCATGAAAGGTTGGTATCCTGCTCCATATCGCCATCACAGTCCTAACGCAGATTCAGGCAAGCGGTTGGGTATCCAAGACATCTTTGGCATCTGCAACCACAGCCCGCCCGAGGTTCCTCAGCGGACCTCGCCAGTACCCCGGGAAATCGACGACGAGTTCAGCCGCATCTTCATCAACGACTACTGCCAAGGGCTCGACCTCGTACTTGAGACCAACTGGTTCTCGACGAACAACAATGCTCTCAACAGAGTCTTCAGCGACCGCTCCCTGCATGAAGAGGCCGCTTTCTTCACCGAGACCATCAAGTACAAGGCTACCGCCGATACCGACATGACCGGCGTCTTTAGTCAAGAGGCTCGCTTGTTATGGCACTTGCTGAGTACGTGCAAGCAGAATCTTCCAAGCACCAACGGAGCACAGCCAGAAGGCGAAGACTTTGCGATGAGAGAAACCCGTGCGCGCCTCGACGTGCTGGAAGCTCTTATGACGAATCAAAACCTGGACTCAAACCCCACACGTCAATTGGCATATCCCCCTACGCTTGATGATGTCAAGAGGTCGCAAGTCGACTTCTGGCAACATCTCGGAGACTTTGTCCAATTCTCGGGCTCAGACACTGCCCCGCCTGGAGCAGCCGACGGCGCCCTCTCAGTACTACGTGGCGTGCTGTGCATGCACGAGGTGCGCGATGCCATCTACTCGATTGCGATCGCTCGTCATTACGGTAGCCGCATTGGTGGTTTCCCCAACGCTCTGCCACCCCAGGTCGACCAAAGTCCAGACAGCGACTTGAATAAGCTTTGTGTCGCTATGTCGTTCATCAGTCATGAGAGCCGTGCATCCAGCCAGCAGGTTCTTGCGCGTATCTGCGACATGGCCATGTTCTCGTGGACCGCCTCGCGAATGCCTTCCAGTCACCAACAACAACAGGGTGGCTTCCCTCAATGACGACATGCTGGCATAGGAGCGACCTGAGAATCAAATAAAGTTGCCGTAGCCTTCGGGCCACATTAGTAAGAATTGGAAAGTCCGCGTTCATCTTTTGCATCATCTCAGCGGTGGCGTTGTATCCCCCTTTTGCCATTTGCTGGCATTTGCGTTCGTTTATGAATTATATTCCCAGGGGCCAGAACAAACCTTTCTCATCCCCCCAAATGCACGTTTTCATGATTCTCCCTTCCTCGCAGTTGCATCTACCGCGTACGGAGCTGGTGGCACCTAAGCATGTATCTTCTCTTTCCTTTGCGGCAGGCATTCACACAAGATATACCCTCGATCGTATCCTGTTCTTTCTCTTCAACTTTGGCAGACCTAGTATACAGAGGTCTGGCTTTAATCTATCTTCGTCCTCTGGACTCAACCTTTCATGGAATATGTGAAGACGGTTGCATTGCGGTATTTGGAGCTATATTTTTCACGTGAGGAGACTACAATGGCATCATCTCTCAAATATACGGAAATCGAGTGATTATTGTAGCCTCTTGGGTCTGATTGGACTTCTGCAGTCATCACGTCTAAGAAACAACAACCGAACGCCCTGGAGTCTACTTTGACGTCAGGTCACCTACTTTGCGGTATTTTCACCTTGATGTATGCTGCCGACCTCTTTAGAGTTGTCCTTGTATGGGGTGCGGTGGGATGATCACGATCCTGAGGCCTCAGCTCCCTGGGTAACACTAAACCAGCGGTGAACCAGCCCTTCTTCCATGCTCAATCCCATTCGCCCGGACATGTAGCCTAGCCAAACAATACACACCAACCAATTCTGTGAAAAGAAAGGACTGAACACCTGCTAACTATTATAGACCCAGAAGTCTACATCGCCTCCATGTTGAACCAAACTTCCGTTCCCAAACCCCTCAGCCCCAGCTAGCTCTCTATCCTCCTTCCCTTTCGCACAACGCAGATGACGCAACGCGACAACGTCTCCGTACGACATTGCACGAAGCGGAGAAAGTGCCGGTGGCGGAAATTAGCTTGCCCCTTGTGATTGCCGGGAGGACACGAAGCGGTGGGCTGTTTTTTGGGAGGTGGTACGAGGGTGGTTGGGCTCTGGTACACGCTCATTTCCTGGTGTTGGGTTTGGTGTCATGAGGGATTTCGGGGAAAGGAGTGAGAGACTGGGCCAGTACTCGTTTACTCAAGATCCGAATTTGTACTGGAAGGAACACATGAGCAAGCCTTTTCCGAACAACACATCTCCTTCAACTAATTTTCCAACTACATAACTATCTCCCTTGCTTAACCCGAGTAAGACCCAGCCTGAGTATAACGCCGTCCCCTGTCCTCATCTCCGCTCCCTCCACTCCTTCTCCCTACTCATGCTGTGCGCCCATGCACCCCGGCTCCACCTACTCCATCAAGCTACTCACTACATCCCTCCAGTCCCTCCTCTCCCCAGAATATCTCACACAAACCCCCTTCTAAGCGAACCACTCGGAATGGCCGCCGTTTTCGTATCACAGCGACACAAGAGCTTACACAAAACCCCCTCTTCTCTTCGGAGAATATCCATAGTACCGGGTCATCCCAGCTGCGACAGATTTTGTACACCTGTCGGTGTTCTCGCTATCTATCTAGCCTGATGAGGCGTTGTGTAAGGAGGGTACGGGTGGATGGATGGGTGATGACGGGTAGGTTGGCGGGTGGGTAGTAGGCTTGCTGGGTCTAAAATAGGCATAGCTGCAAATATCTTCAGCACATACATCCACAGACTTTGCTGGCACTTCAATGGTGCAGGTGGAAGAGCGCTTGTGCCAAGTCTAGTATGGGTATGAAGCCCAAGTATGTGGCGCAGCGTGTACGACTGACTACTCAGCTCCTCTACCCACAACACTCTAATGCACATCCATCCTCTTAGTACCTAGCAATCACCCACTCAACCCCACACACCCACTCCCTCTCTACCACTGTTCCCCATCCCCCAAAACCCTATGCAAAAGCACCCTCGCAAATTTCCCCTCCCCAGGACTCCTCGTACACCACCCAACCCGATTCCCCCTCCTGCTATCCCTCCACCCCCCCGCATCCCCCACGACCTCCTCCTCCAAACTGCTCTCCCCCTCCGTAACCGGCCTCCCCCTCCGATCCACAATCGTGCAACCCCTAGTCCACTGCCCACTCGTCTCAACCCTCACATCCTCCTCTTTGAACTTCCATAAAGGGTTGGAGGGGCATAAAGCGTACCAGATCGTCAGCGGGTCGTGGAGTTGGAGTCCGGATTTCGTGGGGTCTTGTTGGGGGTTCAGGGATGAGTTTTTTGCGAACGTGGAGGTTAGGAATAGGCTGGTCCATTCGGAGAGGGGGGAGCCGTGGATGGGTTTTAGGGCGATGTAGTCTTCGTACATGGTTTTGGGCAGGACGTGTAGTTCTGTTGTGTCGAGCGGGAAGAGTTTGATGGTTAGGCGCTTGCTGAGCGTTTTTGGGTACGGTGGTAGTTGGTGCTTCTTCGACGGGTTTGAGAGTAAGGGGGGCATGGTGAGGTGCGGGTTCGCGGATGTGAGGGCGAAGACGCGCGCGCTGGCTACGGAGTCGGCGTAGGTGTTGAATTCGGCGCCGGGGGTCATCTGGTGAGGTGGTTTAGTGAGGGACGGAGGGGGGTATTGTGTTTTTTGGGT
>NW_026250744.1:0-53920 GCF_024043175.1 Alternaria infectoria
ATAAAAGTAGACTTTCTATATATAAGATAATTCTTATAGTATTACTTTATATTTTTATATATACTCTTCTAAAAGTAGTACTTTTATAGCTTTTTTAGAGTATATTTTACTCTAAAGTAGCTTACTAAAAAGTTATTATAATATTCTTAGAGAGCTTATAACTTCTTTTTAGTAGTTACTAGTATTCTTACTATATAATAGCGCGTTTTAGCTTTATCTAGACTAAACTAGTTATTTTTAGACTTAGACTTATTAGAAGTATCTAAGAAGGTATAATCTATTTTATTATACTTCTTTAGAGTCTAGAGCTTTAGTATAGTATATTTACTAGCCTAGTTAAAACTCTCTAGTCTCTTAGTAAGGTTTTATTATTTTTTAGTATACTTAGTAAAGTATATTTATACTATAGCTACTAAAAAAAAGATTCTATTACTATTAGTTATAAGATTTCTTATAAGCTAGATAAAAGCTTTATTATACTTTTAAATAAATTTCTAAACTTTTACTATATAGTTAAAGTAGTAAAAAAGCTTATTTATAAAGTTAGTAGACTCTACTTTATAGTAGATATTAAAATTAAATTTAAATAGTATAATAAAAGTTCTAACTTATTAATAGTTAAGAGTCTTAGTTTTTATAAACTATTTTAAATTCTAATAGTTAGTTTAGAAGTTAAAGTATATACTCTCTAGGTATTAGTACTAATACTCTAGGCTCTTAACTATTATAAGTAGCTTTTAGTTATATATATTATAATTATACTCTACTATAATTAGCTTATATAAAAAGAAGTTAACTAGACACTATTAGTACTCTTTAGCTTTATTTAGTATATATTAGCTTAATATACTTATAATTATACTATCTAAAGTATTTACTTTAGCTTTAGTCTTTCTATTTTACTTAAAGTAAGTTAAAATAGAAATACTTAGAAAAGAGTTTTTTAGCTTTTAAAAAGCTTTTTTAGCTTTTTTATTAAAGTTAAAAGCTTAACTCTTCTTTCTCTACTAAGTATAGCTACTTTTAGCTACTTTTAGTCTCTTCTAAGTTAGTTTAGTTAATAGTAGAGTAAGTTAAAAGAATTTAGTAATAAACTACTTATAGTAGTTTATAAAGCTAATAAATACTTAAATCTTACGTACTATACATAGTTTAGGCTATTCTTAGATTATCTTAATTCTATTCTTATTAATTTATATTCTCTTAGAGAAAACTATATACTTAAGGTACTTAGTGCGCTAGATATACTACTTATACTTTAGAAGCTTTAAAAATAGCTTTATATTATATAATTTATATAAGACTTTCTTAATATAGCTCTTATACTTCTTTTTAGTATTAAAGAAAATAAAAATATTATCTAAGTATATAATATAGATTATATTAATTAATTTTATAAAAACTTAATAAATATAGGTCTAGAACTATATAGAAGTATTTATAAAGCTAAAAAATATTATAGTATACTTAAAACTACTATATCTTATATAAAAAGTAGTTTTTTACTTATTACTCTTCTTAATATATACTTTATAGTAAGCTTCTTTTATATTAAGTTTAGTATAAAATTTAGCGCTAGCTAATCTTTCTAAAAACTCTATAATAAGTAGTAAAAGATATTAATTTTTAATAGTAACTTTATTAAAGCCTCTATAGTTAATATATAAATATATACTACTATTTTTCTTTTTAGTAAAAAGTATAAGCGCTCTTACTAAAGACTTACTATACTTAATTTACTTTTATACTAAGTACTTATTTAAATACTTATATAAAAGCTTTAACTTTATCTTAAAAAAGTTATATAATAGCTAATAAAGCGCTATAGTTTTAAGTAGTAAGTTAATAGCTAAGTTTTATAAACTATAGTTAGTAAGAACTCTTAAGTTATTTTCTAACTTAAGGTATATAAACTTAGTATATTATAAAAGTAAACTACTCTCTTTAGCCTTTTCTAAGCTAGACTAAAGTATTAAGATAATAAGATAGCTATATATATCTACTATAGAATTATATATAGTTTTCTTAAACTTTTTAGCTTTTTTTAGTATAATCTTTTTATAAATAGTTCTATTCTTAAACTTAGTACTTTAAAAAAGTAGCTTCTATATAAAGTAGCTAATCTTTAAATAATATATATTTATTTAGAGTAAACTTAAGTATAACTAATACTTATAAACTTCTATAATAATATATAAAATATTCTAAATCTTTTATTTTTTATAAAAATCTACTACTTTTATAGTTACTATAGTAGTACTATAAATCTTTAATTCTTTACTATTTACTCTATTTACTAATAGCTTAAGTAAAGAGTAAACTAGTAAGCTTTACTTTATAGTAAGTAATACTAAAATAAAATTTAACTAGAAACTTTTATCTACTAGAGCTTCTATAAGCTCTAATTAGCTAAGTAATACTTTTACTATTAGTAGCTTTACTAGCTTTAAGTAAAGTATATTATAAAAAAGTTCTAAGTTCTAAAATACTAGGTCTAGAGTAATATAGGTAGCTAAGAAAAACTCTAGCTTTTTTATTTACTATTTTTTTTTAATTTCTAGCTAAATAAGCTTTTAAAGTCTTTCTTAGACTTTAGATAGTTTTTTTAAAAGTATTTAGTTTTATTATACTTCTAATAAGTTATACTAAAGTCTTTTAGACTATTTTAGTCTAATTTAGCTAGTTATAAGTTAGATTTTATAAAATTTACTTTCTTAGCTTTTTTCTAGGTCTAAGAAGGCTCTAAAAAAAAATTCTAAGTTTAATAGCTATAAGACTTTTTCTTATAAGCTAGATACTTAAAAAGTATAGTAGTATACTTTATTTTACTTTAATAGTAGTAAGCTAAGATATTAAGCTTAAAAACTATATTATAGTCTTCTTAGTTTTAAAGTAAAAGTTCTTTTTAAATATTAAAAAAAAAAGTACTTATAAAGTTTATATAGCGCTACTTTTTTAAGTAGTTACTTAGTTTACTTTAAAGTATATTAAGATAAGCTAAAAGAAAGTTAGAATTTTAATTTAGCTTCTATTTAGTTTACTTAAGTTTATTATAAACTATAAAGTACTATAATAACTTAGAACTAAGTATATTAAGTATAACTACTTTAAGTTCTTTTTAAGTAAGTATTTAAGACGCTTTAAGCTTTATATAGTTTTAGAAGTAGATATTTTAAGTAAAGTAAGTAGTTTTATTAAGAAATCTTATAGTAAAGTCTATCTTTTAGATACTTATTAAAAAAGTAGAAAGTACTTCTTTAAAAATAGTTTTATAATTATATACTTAGTAGTTATACTATAAGTAGTTATATATAGTAAATATTTTTAGATTTTTAAAGTATAAAGCTTTTAAGTTTAACTAAAACTTATCTTCTAAAGCTAAAGTATAGTAAGTAATATTTTTTTTAAAAGCTAAGTAGTTACTTATAAGTACTTTATACTTTAAGTTTTTAAAATAAACTATATTTTAATAAGTACGCTCTAATTATTTTTACTTATATAACTTCTTAAGTTTATAAGTTAAAGTAACTTATTTATTTTAACTTTTAATAGTAGTAGTTTATAAAAGCTTAGTTAGCTCTAAAATAGACTTTAATAGTATATTACTATTTTTAATAATTAAGACTAAGTTAGTAATATTTAAAAAGGCTTCTAATAAGTTTATAAGTTTCTTAGTAAGTAGTATTACTACTTTTAGAGATATAAAAGCTAATTTTTTTTAGTTATTATCTATTACGCGTAATAATAGTATAGCTTACTTACTACTATATTATATTATACTAAAGAGATCTACTTTAAAGCTTATTATATCTAAATAGTATATATAAAAGTATTATAAAGTAAAGTAATTTAAATATTAAATAATAAAGTTAGTTAAATACTAGATATATAATATTAGACTATAATTAAGTATATTATTCTAAAAAGACTAAAAATAAATTACTACTAAGCTATAATAGTAATTCTAAGGTATTTATAGCTAGTGCTAAGTTAGCCTAGACTCTTTAGAGCTAGAACCTAATACTAATTACGTATATCTATTTTCTCTACTAGCTAACTCTATTATAAGATTATACTTTCTAGATTTTTCTTTTTAGTTAGTAAACTCTAATATAATATCTAATTAAGTATAGATTATATATAGCCTATTATCTTATATTAGTTAGAGTTAGCTTAAGCTATTAAGTAAGCTTCTAGAGTTAGCTTAAGCTATAAGGCTAGTACTAAAATTTATAGATATATAGACTATATTTAATAGAATTTAATAGTAAAAGTTATAAACTTAATAAACTTAGAGATAGATAATAGGTATTAATATTATAGAAGAGAGCGTAGAGAGCTTTATAGCACGTAGTAAGGTAGTAGAAAGATAGTAGAGAAGGTAGAAGAGGCAAAAATAGAGTAGAGAGTGTTATAGCAAGAAGAGAAAAGAGAGGTAAGAATAGAGGTATAGAACCTACGCTAATTTTAAAACGTAGTAGAATTCTATGTAGTCGCTTAGAGGTTAGTCTATATTAAATCTTTTATGCTCTACAACGAAAAACTACTTCTACAGAAACAATACTTTCTTTGCTAACTTAGGTCGTTTAGCCTGTGCCTAAGCAGCACCTGTCTTCTCGTTGTTGCATTTCGTGGATACGCAGCCGTTAGCGTATCCACATCCACTGTAGGTCCCCGATCCGGGTTTGATACAATAATGGCTGATATCCACCTTGCCATTACCCTTGGTCGTGCTGCTCATGCCATCGCTCCTGCGAGTTGTCTCTATCTTGTTTGACAGTCCGTAAATCCAAAAATTGTCGTTACCCATAACGAGCGTTTGCTCCAGGAACGTAACGTTCGTGTCTATCGCACCAAAATTAGCCTCTTGCACTGAGCTTCGCAGACGTGGATGTCCGGCAGATAGAATAATCAAGATGACTTACAGTCCCATTCATACTTCAATCCCGTGCTACACACATCCGTCTCGGCAGGCGCACTGGTTCCTTGTGGCACGAAGCTGTAGTGACACTTTCCCTCAATGACATTGGTGATTGATGAATGGAAAGTAGCGTTGAAGTCGCGGATGCTGTAGCCTGGGCGACCGGACTGTGTAGAAATGCTCACGTCCCAGTATGTGTCCGCAAGATCGGGGCGGTCGTATTCGCTCTCTGCGACTGTCACGGCGGCCGAGCCGGCGAGCGCAAGCGCGAGGAAGGAGAAACGCATAGTCAATTGATTTAGGTTGTTGTGACTGAGGTGTGTTAAAATGCGCACGGGGCGAACTGTCTTATTTCTACAGCTGCACGGAAAAACACCTCTAGGCACCAGGGAGCTATACGAGCATGCCCCAGATAAACGGTACGCCTTACAAAAATCCTTTCGTGAACGGGCCGTGAGTGGGTCTCCCCGTCCTCGGTTCCTGAAGCTCGCTACACCTAATTGGTCGTGTAGACGGACCTGCATCTCCGACCTTCCCCATTCGGACATTCTAAAGTCGAGACCCTTTCAAGGTAAATTTGATGTGTATTTATATCGTGATGCTTAAGATGCGGTGAGTGTCTATGCATGTTGTCGTGAACGAGATATGGCAGTAGTATTCCATATGTATCTAAGTATTCGTATGTCCTCAATGCATCTCTCAATGGAATAGCAACCCGCAAACAATGGCCAGACGTACCACTATTTCAACTCTACCATGTCTTCCCATCTCTGCAATATTCCAAAAGGACCATGTCCATTCATGCAGGGTACCTCCATATAGCAGCCCTGATCGTACGAAGTTCGTCCAGGTGGGCCAGATCACGTTATGAGCATCGTTCAAGCTGCGGCGCAGCTGCCGCTTACGCAAGTGTTCGGCTTCTGACATGGCGTCGAGGCATCACAGGTCCATCCAGTGCATCTGTAGATCCAAGTTAGTTTTCCACGACTCGTCGCACACGTAAAGATCGCTCACCCCCAGTTGCACTGCGCGCTGCTGCAAACGCCATCGGGGCTCAAACATGTCAAGCCAGAGTTGCAATCTGTCGTATTACTGCATTTCGCACCTACGGCGCCGGTGGTCGGAGCTGCGCAGGCGCCGTTTACACACGTGTTTGGTTTCTGGCACGGCGACGAAGCACTACAGGTCCATCCGGTACATCTGAAAATTTTGGTTAGTAAGTCTCAAAAGCCAAAGGAAGGAGGATCTAACCCCCAATTACAAGCGGCTGTGCTGCAGACACCATCAGGTGCTAAGCATGTCATGCCAGAATTACAGTTCGTCGAGTCACTGCACTTCGCACCTTCGCCACCACCAGGTGGAGAGGCAGACGGTTTTGGTGAAGCAGAAGTCTGCATCTTTGTAGGAGCAGGAGTCGTTGGTGCTGCTCCAGCTTTTGTTGGCCATACGGCGCCATCCGCAGCATACTTCGTGTTGACGCGTCCTGTAAGCTGCCACTCCACACCCTTGATGACGTCGTTCTTGTTACCGTTGGGGTTCCCGTGGATGTTCGAGAAGGCGTCGATCATGATGTCGATAGACCCCGGCGACTGATGAACCGTGTTACTAAGTGATCTTGCGAAATAGTACTCGAGGAGATTACTTACAAGGACATATTTATCATCAAATGCGTCGCCAATGTACATAAGCATTTGCTTGCCAGTTTTGGGATCCTTAACAGTCGCCTCGAGACCACAGTACTTTTGCGTTGCTGCCTTCCAACCCGCTGGGTCCGAATTGTAGGTCTTGCCGCCCATCGCTTTTAGGGACTGAGCATCGTTCTCGTTAGTGACAATTCCAGAGATCTTGAAAAGGGTTGTTACCTACCACAGCAAAGACAGGATCGCTGTTATAGTACGTGTACGCACACCAACTCTTGCCGTTTGTCGAGTCTTGGCCGGCAGAGGCACGGTACCATGATCCAATACCGCTCTGTGGACCATCGAAGAAGTTCGAGGGAAGATTGACATTGTGGATGTCTGCGAGCGCGGACCCAATGAGAGCCGCAAGAGCGATGGGATAAGCAGGTGATGGCATGTTGGATTCGCTTGGAACTGTTTGTTGAAGCTTGTGAATGTTGATGATTCTGTCTGCAGCGCTCCAGCCTGTCTTTATACAACGCAGACGTCGACGTGACTATTCCCGCAGTGACCTCGATACTCTGTACCTTCTCCTGGTGCTCGATCGATGTAGGCACTAACTGAGCATATGAGGTGCACTAAGCTACACGAGGCTTAAGCTGAAGCTTGAACATCGGAGGTCACTGCATAGTAGTCCTGCAACTGCAGCCTAACTCGATTCATAACGGAATGAAGAGTCCGTGCTAGCGGGAAATCGATAGAACGGATGTTAGACTAGGCGTCCTGTGTATTTGCCTACAGTGGCATCCAAACATACAGCGGCAATGACGATCAAACAATCGAGACGCATCTGTTTTCCTTCCTGGGCCTAGCCGGGGCTATTTGAAGCCCCGACACCGAATTCATGCGCTAGAAGTGCATGCCGTACATGGTTCAACCTTCTGTTAGATCACCACAAGGAATAAACGATCTTCCATAATTTTCTTGCCAACACATTACGTATACACATGTGCCGAGGCATGGCTGCAAAATTGTGGGTTGAAGCGTGCCTCACGCGGCTTCTTGCAGTAGATCAAACCTTCACTTGTCCAAATCGGGCCGAACCGGACGTTAGTAGTCGGACGCTCCGAGATCGTGATCAACAAGACCCGAGTTCGAGAATACGAGCAACTTCGATTGGGTGACTTCATTCCTGATGAAACATGAGGAGCTTGCTACTACAGCCACAATCTACGTGCGAAGAAAGACGGCTGCATGCTATGGAGATGTCGCTGAGCTCATGAATATCTGCGAAGGACACCGAAAAGCTTAGCATCAGAAGCCTCTAATGTTTCTTGGTAGAAACATGCGAATACACACGAACGCATTATCTGCCTGAAAGTCTGAGGTGATCAAAACCAAACTCGCCTCTTGGATCTAGCGCAGATGATCGGTGTGACATGAAAAGCGGTAACCCTTAGGGTTCATTAGATCTATGAACTAGATATGAGTACGCCGGACCGACACAGTGTGCTGCCCTTTCAAGCAAGTATCAGTGTATAGTGAATATTGAAAATACGAGGGCGGTGACAGATAAAACTCTTCATCTCTTTAGCGGCTGTCGTCTATGGCACTTTCATGAATTCAATCGAAGTGAGAAGGTCGAATTGCAATGGAATTAAGAAAGCTACGTGCTTCCACTTGTTCACATAATGACATGATGATGAAAGACCGCTGCGACATCAGCGTCCGCAAAACCGGGGCAGTCATGGTCGTGCAAGAGGCAATGTTATCATACCAGCCTATTTTAGGGATACAGTCGGATAAGCTGCTCTAATATCTGACAGGCCAGTCCATGACAGCTGCACGGACGTACTTAGGCTCATGACTGACGCGTCATGTCTAAGTTGCACGCTTTGGGCCATGGTATAACAGTGCGATGTCATAGTATAATAGTGGCGGTCAACGAACTCAGCACGAGGCTGTGTACAGGCAACGTATGCAGGCAGTGACACCGGACCGCTTGACGCCCATTGATGTGGCAGAGAACAAGAGCTGCTCTGGTGCTTGAGCAGTTGATCGGACCAAACATTACGATGGAGCATCATCAGACGCGAGGCGTAAGAAGCAGGATGCAATCGGTCCTTTGCCGGGATCTCGTATATCTGTAAGACAACTGTTAGAAGGCGATGCAAAAGCATATATAAGCCCACTAAGTCTCTGTCCCCAAGCTTATCAAAGTCCTCAACATTCGATACGGTTGTTCCACTACCCTCCATCGCTGTCGCATATCCGAGTGCCTTGTTCAAGTGAGTCAAAAGGACAGCCTGGGATCAATATGTACTGATACCTATCCTAGCATACCCAACATGGTCAAATCACTCCTCCTAGCCATCTACGCCACGACTGGTACCCAAGCCCTCTGGCTAGCTGCCGTAAACATGGATTACGGCTCAGCTGTCGGCACTGCGATATTTAGTTCCCCGTATTGCCAAGTCGGTAAGGGCAATACTGAAGCAGAAGCCCTCTCCAAAGCCAGCAACACCGTAGGTGGCACTGCAATCATTGCTGGTGGTCACTGCGATCAGCTTCCGTACCAACATACCAACCAGCTTGGCGGATTCTGGGACGATTACGGAACGATCAATTATGAGGATGACAACTGGCATTGGTATTGCAATCCTGGCCACACGAACAGGAACTCATGCGACGCCGGGAATGGATCGCCGAAGAAGAAGAGAGCAGTGAAGCTCACTGCTTAGCTCTCAGGCGACGCTAAGTATTGTATCGGAGATCTTTCGAAGGGCGTGGTGAAATGTAAAAGAGCTTAGAGACCACGTATCCATGTGGCATGGAGGACCTCTGGCTAATTTTATGAGAGCGTCTCTGTTCAACACAGCAGTTATGTAGTCACCCATTCTACTTCTTGTCAACATGAGTCATGGAAGCCTGTATCTGCCAGCCTCGCATTGCATCGTCTTAGGGTGACTACGTTCCTGCTTTAGGATCAACAGATCTTGAGACTGCTTAGACGCGAGAACGAAGTGGATATTTTCGACCACTGCGCTGTCGCTGTTGAAAGTCCGTATGGGACATACTGCCCTCCGAGCACCGTGGGCTCCAGTGTAACAACACCCGCCATTAACACGCTTCTTTCCTGATGATCCGCGCGTTGCCGAACGTCCCAGTGCAGTTGCTCGAGTTCAAGTTTGGTCATTGTGGGTTGTGCGGCTTTGCGTGCGACGGGGTCTGGGGCTCACCGCCGCCTTCGATTCGGCGGACTGAATCAGGGGAGTGCAGCGTGTCATCATCTTGGCAGGGCGAAGGAGAGGAAAATAGTATCTCGCGTTCGTAAAATTAAATGTGAAGGAACTTCTCCCCATTACACAGAGACGCATGTCGCCTGTAGAATTAACAAATCTGAACCAGCGTATTTGTAGGTAGGTCCGTGTGCCGTTTAGTAGCTAACTTTAGATACAAAGATAGAGCTCTTACCTAAACTATAGAGATTAATAAGCTACTAATTATTCTAACCTTATAATTTATCTCGCTTTGTAGTCTCTAACTAAAATTTTCTATAAAGGTATAGTAACTTAATAGTACTTAGAAGACTAAGTTTTAGAAAAAGTTCTATAGCATATAACACGTTAGAAGAGATACCTACTCTAGTTAAATAGTTATAGTATATAGAAGAATTAACTAAAGTAGGTAAGTTATATTCTAAATCTAAGATATAGTAACTAATATAATTGTTAGATTCTGTATTTAATACACTATAGTATAGATTTAGTACTTTTATTTAAGTAGTTCTAAGATAGTATTAATACTTTTTAAACTTACTACTTATACTTATATAAGTCTTTAGAATATAGTAAGAGTTTAGCCTATAAATAAATATAGTGTTATACCTAGTACTACCTTAAAAATAAGCTTTATAGAAATATACTTATCTTATAAAGTACTTATAGAGATAGTAGTAAGTTTATATATATAAGTAGTTTTTCTCTATTTATTCTAGATACCTATACTACTACGCACTAATCTAGACTAGCTATATAGTTTCTAGATAGAAACTAATTAGTTCTTAGCGTATAGACGTAGTCTATAGTAAGTTACTACTAATCTTTATAAGTCTTATGCCTAGTTCTTTTCTACTATCTTACTAATTAGTAAGTATAAGAGTAAAGCTATATAATAGACACTATTACTAAAGTATAGCTACTTAAGATTACGTAGTATTATATAAGTATAGATAGATAATTTAATATTAAAAAATAAATATCTACTACTAGTTATAAGCCTAAATATTAATAATACTTATAGCCTATAGAAGCTACTATAAAAGAATACTAAAAGCTTATATTATAAAGTTAGGTAGTTATTAGAATAGTTATCTATAAGTAAAACTAAATTATTTATAGAAACTATAGTTAGAAGGTTACTACTACTATTTATTAATATTATTTATATTTTTCTAGATAATTTTACTAGTTATAAGAAAGGCGTTTAATTACTATAAAGATTTACGTATTATAGTAGCTTATTATAGAGTTAGAAGCTCTAGGTAATTCTTATTAGTAGTAGTATCTATACGTATAAGATTAGTCTAGATCTATTAATTTTTAGCTATATTTAACCTATACTATTACTAATAAATAATTATAAGATTCTATCTTCTTTAAGATTTTCTACCTTAAAGAAAACTATACTTTCTAGTATAGAGATAGTAAGAAAAAGTAGAAGTAGGTCTAAAATACTCTATTTAGTATACTATCTTAACCTTTTCTTTAAGGTAGCATTATACTATATTATAAAATATATCTTCTAACCTTTTAACTTTATTCTTACTACGCGCTAGTATAATTAAATAGAAGACTATCTCTAGCTCTATCTATAGAACTTTTTAGAGCTATATACTACTAATTATAGAAGTAAAAAAGCTACTTTAGAGTATATAGTGTCTATAATTATATTAGATAGTTTTCTACTAGGTATATATTATAAGTATTCTTTATATAAGCTTTTATCTTTTAATAGTAACTAGTAGGCTTTAAACTATTAGTAGTCTTTAACTTACTATACTAATCTTACTACTTTAAAGCCTTTTCTTTACTACCTTCTAAATAAGAACTCTTTTTAGTAGCTTTATATATATAGTTAAAGGCTATCTTTAGCTAGTTTTATTTAGATCTAGAGAGAGATACACTTATAGTAGTTTAACTATATAAGAAAAATCTTTAGAATATTACTATTAACTAGAATATAATCTATAGCTCTTAGCTATATCTTTACTATCTTTTCTATAAGTCTAAATATAGCTTACGCTATAGATACGCGCTTTACAATTTCTATATTAGTAAATTTAGATTAAAAAAGTAGTAGATAGAATATTTCTACTAGATCTTCTAGTGTATTTTATATTAATCTAAGAGTAAGATTACTATTTATCTTATACTACTAATAGTAGAAAGCTAATTACTTATTCTTAATAGAAGTAGTATCTAGAGAATATTTATACTATAAATACTATATACGCTTAATTAGTATTAAAAGCTTTTATATTCTATCTATAATAAGTTTAACTTAAGTTTAGATATAAGTATAGATATAGAATATATACTTTTTAAAATTTATAAATAACTAGACACTTACTATAAGATATAAGTAGCTTTATTATACTTATATTTCTTTTACGCTAAAATATAAATAAGTATATTACTATCTTTAAGTAGCTAGTAAATTAAGTCTTTCTTTCTTACTAATTCTTAGAAAATTGCGTATTTACAAAGATATATAGTTTTCTAGCTTCTTTACTTATAGATAGCTTATATAGAGCTACTAAAATAGAAGTATATATAAAAAAAGTATTTAGATTAGATACTACTCTTTTTAGTTTTAAAGAATCTATTATAGATATATTAGAACTAAAATTTATAGTTACTATAATAACTATATTAAATATAAGGCTCTATATTCTCTCTAATTATAATAGAGCTAGAAGTAAGTAAAGTAAAAACTTATATTCTATCTTTAGGTAGAAGACTAACTAACTATAGATTATAAATACTATTAAACTTCTTACGTAAATAATAAGCCTCTTATCTATAACGCGTAAGTTCTATATCTTTTTTTCTAGGTTTTAAACTTATCTCTACTAGTACTAGAGTAATATCTACTACTTTATTATACTTTCTAGTAAAGTTTATCTAGAGTTTAGAATTTCTATAGAATAGTAGTATAGAAAAGTATAATAACTCTATTAACTCTACTAAGTAGAAATTAAAGGCTATTTAGAACACTACTTCTAACCTAGCTATTTTAATAGGTATAGAATTTACTTAAGATCTAGAATTACTATAGACTATCTCTAGAAGACTAGGTCTTTGCGACTACTTTTTTCTACACTTATTCTAGCTTTTTAATACTATATTAAATACTTAGAGTAGCTAGAATAATTACTTAAACTAAGTCTCTAGAGATAAATAGTATAAATATATCTATATTAATATAGCGCTAGATAGAGAGCCTAATCTTAATAATATTAGTAAAATACTAGAACTAGAAGACTTAGCTATAACTTTTCTTTAGAGTTATAACTTTACTAGTATTACGTAGATACTTTTTACTACCTCTTTTTTCTTTAAACTTTACTAAAAGCCTATAGTAAAGAAAAACGCTAGTAGTATACTTAGATTCTATCTATAGTTATAGTTTAGATATATATACGCTAATTAAAAGAATTCTATAAGAGTATCTAGTAGTCTTCTTTACTATAGAAGATAGTACTAGCCTAGGCTATATTAATAGCTCTAGTCTTTGTGCTATATATAGTTATTACTATAAGATTATTAAGTTTAGAGTTTACTATATTAACTAGAATATATCTATTTACCTATAGTTTAACTAATTAGATTAGTATAGAATTAGTAGATTTCTATAATTAATAATATAGTTAGTAAAGCTTTAGCTACTAGACTCTAGATTTAGTAGAGTAGATTATTAGCTTATAGACTATAAAAATACAAGCGTATATTAGTGTAAAATTACTAGAAAAAGAAAAAGAGCTATTTCTTTACAAACTAAGCCCTCTAAAAGATAGTGCCTAGAGATAAATATAAGAAATACTAAATAATATATAATTATAGACTATATAGAAATAAAATAAAACTAAACTTTTAGATATAAGATTTATTTATAGAGACTTATAGTTAAATAGTAGATCTAAGTACTTTAAAGTTTATTCTATCTAAATTATCTATTAATCTTCTTTTATTTTAAACTAGCGCTCTAATATAGTACTTTACGTACTAGTACTAGCTTTTATTTAATATCTATAGATAATATTATTAAAGTTATAGAGGTAAGTAGAGTAAAAAAAATATAATTAGTTTAACTAAGATATTATATATAAAAGAAAGTAATATAATAAAGCACGTAGTAGATAAGTAATAATAGAATTATAGAGTAAGTTACTACTAATGTTTATTACTTATACTACGTTTAATTTCTTTTAATAGAATATAATAAGATACTAATATAGTAGTAGAGATCTTATATTTATTCTTAGATAGATAGGTTACTATAGCTATATAGTCTATATTTAACTATATATAGTCTATTCTTTATTATATAGTTATAGAGTTTATTCTTAGTATTTAGATAGTTAGTAAGATATAGATCTTATACTTTCTTATAATAACTCTAAAGTTTACGTAGTAATAGAGAATATATAGTAGATAGTTATAAGAATAATATAAGAAAATTATAATTTATAGATATAGTTCTTCTTAGTATATTATACACTTCTATCTATAACTAGTCTTTTCTACTTCTCTACTATATCTAGTAATTTTAAATACTTCTTATAAACTTCTATTAACTAAGATACTAAACTATTAATATAGTATTAGGCTATAGTAATAGTTACTTCTATACTATCTAAACGTTTATAGTATATATTATATAGTTCTAAGATATTATAATATAGCTATTAGACTTTTTTTTCTAATTTAATAAGCTTCTTATATACTTAGAGTAGTATATTATTATTATTAGTATACTTAATAGTAGTAGCTAAGGTTTATTTAAAGCCTTTATATAGATCTAGTAGATTAAATATATATTTATTCTAACTAAAATTCTAGTTCTCTTCTAGAATTAGTAGTAACTAAGAATTAAAAGTATTAGATAATTCTAAGGTAACTATTATATCTAAAGAGAAAAAGAATAGTAGCTATTTAGAAAACTATATATTATAATTACTTAAAGCTATATTAGGTAATAGTAGAATATATAGTAAAGAACGTAAGTACTTATAGTTAGTAGTATAGTATAATAAAAAAGCTACTAGTAATAAGTATAGGCTAGAGTGTTTTAACTATATAAGGTATAATATTATTTTTACTTACGTAGTGTCTTCTAGCTACGTTCTAAACTAGTAGAGCTATAGCTCTTTATTAATCTAAATATATTAGCTAATTAGAATAGTCTCTTCTATACTAGAAAATATTAAGTATAGAGTCTAATTTATTCTTAGATAGATCTTTATCTTCTAGATTATAACACTAGATAGTTTAATATCTATACTATAAATAACACTTAGCTTAGCGTAGTAGCTAAAGGCATAGTATTATAAGTACTTAATTTTCTTAAGTTATAAGTATATAGTACTTAAGTATAAATATAATAGATATATTAAGTACTAGTAGTAAAAAGCTAATTAGATTATAGTAGAAGTGTATTAGATCTAGAACACTAGTTAGTAGCGTAGAGTAGTCTCTAATATAGTACTACTTAATTTTTCTATAGTTATATAGGCTTTTATATTCTTTTTAATACTTCTATAACTCTATAGATAGTATAATAAAATATTAAAACTTTCTACTAATATAGTATTTAGTCTAGTTCTTACTCTAGTACTTTCTATATCTAAAGCCTCTTACTAAATTCTATAATAATAAGTTATTTATAGACATATTAGGTATTAGTATAGCTATTAGAGGTATTTTAACTATTTAGTTAATATACTTATTATTAATAGATATTAGAGAAGTATAGAGCTTTACTACTAAATATACTATATCTAAGCTATACTATATATAAATAATATATACTATTATAACCTAGCTTAGCTATAAAACGTATATAGATAGCTTTAAGTAGCTTAAGAAGAAGTTTAAAATATATAATACTAGATCTTCGCGATAGAGTAAGAGCTATAATAGATATAAGAAGAAAGTAAACTTCTTAACTAGTAATTTATAAAGTCTTAAGAATATAACTATAAGCTTTTAAAAGTATATAAGAACTCTAAGAAGCTCTATATAGATCTAAGTTAATCTAAAAAAAACTTATAGATATTTACTAATAAGATTACTAAGTAAGCTAAAAGTTTAGTAAATAACCTTTAAGCTAAGCTAGATAGAGAAGAAGTAGGTAAATTATATAATAGCTAAAGTATTAGTAGAATAATTCTAGAGTTAGCTAAAAACGTACTACTTATATAGATAATTTCTAATTAGAATCTAGAAGAATATTTTACTAAGTTAAAATATATTATAGATTAAAATATAGATTTATAGTAACGTAATATAGAGCTTTCTAATAAAATTAAGACACTATTCTAAGAAGTTAAAGATAGAAAGAATAAGATTATAAGCTTAAATAAGACTTTTAAACTTACTACTAAAGATAAATAGTAAAAGAAACTATAGAGAGAAAAGAGGTTAGCTAGAAAGAACTAGAGACGTTTCTAATAGTAATATATTTAAGTATCTATAGTTATAAATACTCTATAGTTAGTTTTTTAATATTCTTAACTTACTAAGTTAAGTCTCTACTATATACTTAACTAGAAGTACTATAATTTATATATTTAATATAAAAGAAATTAGTAATAGTGTAGATAATAAATCTTTAAGAAAACTATTCTGTAATATTTTAGTACTACACTACTACTTATAAAAAGTATAGCTACTTTCTATAATTTAAGATATATTATTTAACTAGCGCGTTAGATAAAAGTAAAAAGATTATTACTTTACTATAAGGTTAAAGAATCTAGAATATAGAATATTAGGTCTTCTAGTATAATTCTAAAGATATTAGCTTTTTTATCTACTATAGTTTCTTATAAAGATACTTAGCCTAGTACTTACTATTATTTAGTAGTTAAGAACTCTCTAAGAAGTATTTAATATGTACTAACTTTAACTTAACTATTACTTACTAAGATTATAATATCTTTTACTTTAATTAATAGTAAGTAAATGCCTACAGCGCTAAGAGTGTAGATACTAGAAATTACCTAATATATTATTACTATAAGAATAAGTGTATATTTAATATCTTTACCTTTATATTTATTATTCTTATCTTAGCTAATTCTAGCTATAGAGAATAAGATATAGTAATCTTAGATAAGAGAAGGCTAGGTTTATTAAATATAGTAAATAAAGAACTCTAAAACTAGAAGATAGATATAATATTAAGAAAATTTAGATTTAGATTATCTAGACTAATAATAGATTTTTCTAAGCTATATTAGATTATTACAATCTAATAGATATACTTAGAGATATCTAAGATAATTTCTTAGTCTAGATAATAAAGTCTTTTCTCTTCTAGATTTATAATATATATATACTAGTAGTGTCTTTTAGAATCTTTATTAAGTAGTGTAAAAATTTTACACTTTACTTAAAGAGTTAGTGTAAGCTTTAGAAGTATAAAATCTACTAGTTTATTTTTACTTTAAAACTTTTACTTTATAGTACTAGGTATAGTAGAATTAATTTTACTATTAATAGAACTACTATTAATAAAGCTAGTGTTAATAGAGCTAGCGTTAATAGCGCTAGTGTTTTCTACGCAATTTTCTAATCTTAGAAAGATAGTTAGTTATCTAGAATCTATATCTATAGATAGTTAGTAAGCTAAGTGTATACTATAGAATTAATATAAAAAAACCTAGCTACACTTTTTTACCTATAATAATCTAGTAAACTTAAGACTCTCTTTCTAAATAGTTTTATCTTAACTATAAATCTAGCTAAGAAATAACTATCTTATAGAAGACTACTTAAAGCTAATAATATTAATTATATTATAAGATACTATAGAGGTTAGATAATAGTAATAGATATAAAGCCTTACTATATATAGAAGTTAAAGTAATCTAGAGATATAGTTAACTATATTAATTTTCTTAATTAAAGAAATAAAGAACTTAGATTAGAGCTTACCTACTATTAAGAATTCTATTAGTATATAAAGAAGTTTAAGAAAAAGATTTCTAAAATTTTCTAAGACTTACTATACGTATATATTATTAGCTTACTTAATAAAAAGACTTTTAATAAAATCTAAGATCTTTCTAAAGTAATTATAAATATAGTAGACTATCTATATTATAACTAAGAGAAGGTATTTAATAACTTTATTACGCTTTATAAAGTAATTAAGAGTTTAAGAAATATAGCTATATCTATAAATAGATAGATTTAAAGTTTATTACTATCTAGCTAAGCTACTTTAATACTATAATACTTAATTAGTAAGAAGTTTCTTTTTCTAGTATACTTTCTTAGTTTAAATAGTTAGAAATCTAGCTCTAGATACTTTACTTATTTATAGCTAGTATAAGTAATAACTTATTAGAGCTAGAGACAATTAATAATTAGAGATAATTAAGTATATTATAATTAATCTACTATAAAAGAAAGTTAGAATAAAATCTCTAGCTATATATCTAAGAGCTAAGCAATTACATATCTGTAATTAAGTAATTACAACTACTCTCTAACTTTAATACACTCTCTAGAGTAGTAAGAGCATTAATCTACTCTACTAAAATTAATTCTATTAAATCTACTATAATTAGTATACTCTAGTAGAGTCTAAGCTTAAGAATCTAGAGCGTAGTAGTAGGTCGCGGCCTAACTAATTATTTAATTATACTTAATACTAATAGTAGTAAGCTCTTACTTATTTAAATAAGGCCTAATAGCCTAGAAATTAACTTTATTAGTTTAGAAATTGCCTTATAATAGCCTAAAATATAGCTAATAGCTATAGAAATCTAGATATCTAACTAGTAAGAGATAATTCTAATAGTAAGATCTAGGCTTCTAGTCTCTTCTAGGTAAGGTTTATAGCGTAATTAATAGCTTAATAAGCTACGCTAGCTTTCTATATAAGTACACGCTTAGGCTAGAATTAGAGACTTTATAATAATAAGTCTTCTAATTCTTCTCTTCTCTACTATAATTATCTACTTCTATATTATTAAGACGCTTAAGCTAATAAGCTAATAAGCTACCTATCTAATTAACTTATCTACTTAAGATTCTTAGCTCTTAAGCCTTAGCGCTCTTAAGCTCTACGCTTAATTCTCTAATTCTCTTAACACACTACTCTACTTACTTCTCTATTTCTCTATTACTATAGTAAGTTCTTACTTTTATACCTAAATTAATAGCTAACTATTATAATTTAGTCTAATAATCTAACTTCTAACTCTAACTCTAGCTACAAGTACTAGCGCTTTAGCTTCTACTATAATAGCGTTCTACACTCTAATTATAATACCTCTAGTAGTAGTAATTATAATACGTAAGCTAGCACTTAGCGTAATAGCGCTTAGTGTAATAGCGCTCTACTTAATAGTACTTTATAGTTAAGCGCTTAACCTCTCTACTATACTTAACTTAAAGACGCTGCTACTTAAATTCTATCTCTCTTTTCTAGAATAATAGCAGCTAATAGCCTATTCTCTAGTAGCTTTACCTAAAGCACTTAGGCTTCTAATACTTAACTATTTTAGAGCTTTATAAATTCTAATAATTAACTAGATTAAAGCTTTAAGGTAACTAGTAGCTTTAGTAATAATAACTTCTATAAGAATTATAAGTAATTAGAGTTATACGCTAAGCGTGTCTACTTAGGTTATAAAGCCTCTTAGTTTAATAACCTTAATAACTAGAACGTCTAAAAGACTATTAAGCCTATTTCTAAGAGTAGTATCTTTATTACTAATAATACTTTCTAGACTTAGAATTTAGGCCTTTAGTAATCTAACTATATTAAGAACTAAGGCGCTTAAGATTAAAAAGAGTAAGCGTCTCTAAGTAATAGTTATAGTTATAGTTACTCTTATAAGAAGTCTAAGAGTAAGGCTTCTACGTCTAAGACTTTTCTAGATTATCTATATCTAATATACACTAGTTATTAGCGTAAGTAAGTTAGAGTGTTACCTAACTATAATGCTTCTTAAGTTTCTAAGTATAAGCGTTATATTTATTAGTAGCTTCTTAATAATATTTAGAAAGCTAATTATTTTAAGTAACTCTATTAGGTTATATATTATTTATTCTATAACTCTTATAACTACTATACTACTAATTAAAATCTATATAATTACTTTATAAACTTAGTAGATTACTATAGTTCTAAAGTAAGTTTATAATTCTCTTTTCTTTAGCTTTTTTAATCTTTTACTAACTTAATAATAGCGCTAGAGCTCTAAGAACGCTATTAAGCATTATAAGCAGCTCTACTAAGATCTCTATACTTATAAGAAGTAGAAGAAAGAAGCTAAAAGTAGTTCTAAGACTCTAGCTAAATTATTAGATAGAACTTCTAAGTTCTTAAGTAAGAAAAGCTTAAAGAGTGCTACGCCTATAACTCTCTAAGACTCTAATTAACGTAGTACTTATAGTAAGTCTATAATACTAAGTAAGAGAATAAGAAGAATTAATATAAGTAGTAGTTAGATATCTCTACTTATAATTTCTGCTTAGAGTTATCTACTTATAGCCTTTAATCTAATACTATAATACTTAGGCTATTATTATTAGAGCTTATTCTAGTAGCTACTACTACTAACTTTCTAGCTATAGGCTTCTTAATTTAGAAATTAGCTACTATAGAATTAGTAGTAGAATTAGTATAGTTATTATTAGTCTTAGTAGTATAACTACTAGTCTTAGTAGTGTAATTATTAGTCTTAGCTATACAATAATTAGTTTTAGCTACGTAATAATTATTCTTATTATTATAATTCTTAGCTATATAGTTACTAGTCTAATAGCTCTATGTCTAGTATTATAAGTAATAGATCTTATTACTATACTTAGCGTTAGCTAGCTAAGACTAAGCACGTAGAGGCGCTACTACGTACTAAGTATAATTAGATATAGCTTAAGATTTATATATAGACTTAAGCTACTAAGACTACTTATCTATAAGCTTAGGTTAAGAACTTTAAGAATAGCTAGAATAGTAAGCTAGCCTTTAATAAGAGTAACTATAAAAGTTATAATTAAAGAGATTAGCGCTATAGTAGTTAGTAAGTAGGTAGCTATATAAGTTAGTCTAGTAGAAAAGTTTAGTAATTTATCTACTTTATGCTTACGTTAATTATTAGTAATTACTTCTCTATAACTAGGCGCTAGTTAGAGTAACTAAGATCTAGCTTAAGTATAATTAATCTATATAGTAGTAGTCTAAATAAAGATCTCTCTACTCTATCTACTTCTTAAGAATTAAATATTATAAATCTTATAAGTTAAGTAGCTATTTAAACTTCTTAAACTATTATTAGATAAGTAATTTAGTTAATCTATCTATAGGCATAATTATAGTCTCTAAATACTTAACCTTAAATAATTTTTTAGTATATTTCTACTATAGCTATATATTCTAGATATTAACATACTTAAGCTAAGTATTAATACGCTTATTCTTTCTAATAACTAGCCTAATTATCTACTAATTATTACACTAGATAGTTTAGAGTTTTCTAAGATTAAGCGCTAGCTTCTTAAGAAAGCGTCTAAGCACTATAGCTTTCTTAGTAGTATACTTAAGAGTAAGTAGCTTTACTTCTATAGTAGAAGTAGTAACTATACTCTATCTTGTAGCTTTCTAGAAGATTACGCCTTTATATAATATAGTAATATATTTATAAGATAATTAGTAGGTCTCTAGGTTATTAGCAAAGAATACGTCTCTAGTAATTATTAGATTAGGCCTATTATAGTTACTATACTAGATTGTATTAAAGTAAGTATAGTAGAGATATATAATTACTTACTCTATAGCCTTCTTATACTTATTACTTAGATTTATAAGAAAGTGTAAGAGCTTTAAGGTAGCATACGCTATATCTAGTTAAAGTATAATTACTATATAAAGTATAGAGCTAACTATTTTCTAGTATCTTTTAATCTTAGGCTTAGTTACTTCTCTAGTATTCTTAATTAGCTTCTCTAATAGCAAAAGCGTTAGAGAAAAAGATCTATTTCTAAGCTTAAACTTCTTAAGTATCTTATCTATATACGTATTATAAATAAGTATAATTATCTTTAGATATTAGTCTCTAATTATACAAATACCTAGAAACTACTCTATATCTCTCTAATCTTAGATCTTATACTTACTAGAGATCTTAGCCTATATAGCTATTACTTATTACTTTATATTCTTATAATAGAGTAATAGAATATTATTAACGTAGAAGAGAATAAGAATCTTACATTCTTAATTAAAGAAGAGATAGAGCTCTTCTTAAGAAGCTATTATACTAATAGCTTTTAGCGTTTCTAAGAACTTCTTATACTATAATAGTAGAGAGTTTTATAATCTATAGAGCGCGTAGTTAAGCTATATATATAATTCTAGCTTTCTAAAGCTATCTAGCATCTTATAAATTACTAAGTTCTCTACTATAATCTTTACGTTAAGAAACGCTTCTATAATATTAAACTATTTAATTTCTAGATTACTCTAGGTAGTAATTACTATTACAGCGTAGAAGAACTTTATAGTAAGTATTACTATATAAGTTAAGTTAATTAAGTTTGTCTTCTAGAGATTACTATAAACTATAATTTAAGCTTTATATTTTAGAAGATAGCTATTCTAATTATACTTATAAGTCTACACCTATTTTAATAGAAGTAGCTAATCTTAAGCTTTTAACTTATAGATTTCTGTCTAGGTTCTCTTCTTACTTAGCTAATTAATCTCTCTCTTAGAGGTATCTTTAAAAAGTATACGTATTAGATACTAGATTAGTTATTTCTATAATCTAGGCAGCTCTTAAAGATTATTATAGTATTAGTAAGTAGTCTTTAGCTTATACTTGCTAAGCGTAGTAGCTATAATAATAGAGTTTATAGTCTTATAGCTAGCTTAATTATTCTAGTCTTCTTAAAGACTAGAGAGGTAGGTCTTATAAAAGTTAATCTAGGCTTACTTATTAACTAAGTCTATAATTACTATATTTACGCTACCTACGCTATTACTCTCTAGTTAATTACTAGGCTAACTAGGCTACTTACTCTTACCTTTTAGGCGTCTTAATAGTTAATAAACATTTATAGAAAGAGAGCGCTTAGACTCTTTATCTATAACTCTTCTACTATAGCGCGTTCTAGAGAATTTAGCTATTAGCTAATTCTATAGCTATGTTAATTATTAAAAGAAGGCTACTAATTTAGATAGCTTACCTCTTAGTCTCTTTAGCACTTACTCTAGTTAAGCTAGTTTCTTATCTATTTCTATAGAACTAGAGTCTATTATAATAAGCTTAATAGATAGAGTTAGATCTTCTAATCTATATATAGAAGGCTCTCTACCTCTAGGCTCTAATAGGTTAGCTCTCTTAGGCGTATATACTACTCTTTAACTATTAGAAATCTTATAATTACTTTAATTACTTATCTCTAAAATCTTACACTTAGGCGTAGGTTCTAGAGTAGTAAGCTTAGTAGAAAGCTACTAATTATTAGAAATTTCTAATAGAACACTAGCCTTATGTTCTATCTCTATTAAATTAATAGAGCTTTAATTATATTTAATAGATAGACTAATTTTATTACTTTAATTATAGTCTATGTTACCTCTAAGATCTTGCTTAGTAGTTAATAGCTCTACTATACTTGCTATTTAATTAATAGAAAGAATATTAAACTTTTCTATAGAATTAATAAGCTTACTATTATTAAGTATTTTAATCTACTTAATTACTTAATCTCTAGTTAGCTTCTCTTTACACTTACCTTAATAGAACTTCTACTTATTAAAGATAACGTTATAAGTTATAATTACTTAATTAATCGCTAGTACTTATATATAATATATATTAGAAGCTTAATAGCTAATAAGATATTCTATATAGCTATAAGGCTTAACTTTAAAGTCTTAATAGTGCTTTCTAGCTACGCAATTACTATTAAGTAGATACGCTTAATAGCTATAAGTATAGATTCTACTCTAATCTAGGCAAAGATTAGTAGTCTAGTGCCTAATCTTAGATAGCTAATAATATTAGAAATACTTTCTAAACTATTTATATAATATCTAATCTAGAGATTAATAGCTATAAAGCTATAATAGACTTATTCTATAGAGTTAAGCTACTGCATTTATAATTACTAGCTAGAGCCTAGCTAGAAGATTAGCGCTTGTGCGCATCTTAATTAACTTAGTAATAAGCTCTTAGCTAGCTCTCTCCGCTAAGCTATTAGGCTTATAGGTATATAGTAGAGGCGTTATAATTATAATTCTCTTTTCTTTAGCCTATTTCTTATATTTTAAGTACTCTCTCTAAGGTAATATTATAGTGTTATTATTCTAATAGATTTCTATAATCTTCTACTAATAGTAGCGCTTAACTGTAGCTATAAAGCTTATAATAACTTCTATTACAAAGTCTAGTGTCTTATTCTTTAGGTTGTAATTATATAGCTTACCTAAATAATTCTTCTTAATAATTAAAGCCTATTTATTAAGTATATAGCTTATAGAGAAGTTAAATAAGTCTTATAATACTCTAAAGAAGAGACATAGTAATAGCTTATAAGAATAATAAGAGATTCTTTAAAACGTATAGATAGTAGCGTAATTATTATATTTACTATACTATATACCTATAATCTCTATATTCTAGATAGCTTTAATAAGAGCCTTAAGAGCTTACTTACCTAAGTAGTCTAACCTTTAGTGCTAAAGATTAGTGTTACTAGTGCGTAATTATAGAACTTATAAGTAGGTAATAGTATTTATAATAATAAGATTAGAAGAATAGATAGAAGAGTTATATTTAATAAATAAGAGGTTAAATCTACACTTAAGAGTTATAAGAATAACAAACACCTCTAGCGTGCCTATTCTAATTATATAATTATAGCCTATATACTATATACTACTATTTCTAAGAAGCTTCTCTAAGATAATATTAGTATAAAAACTAGAGATAATCTTAACGCTAGTAAGCGTAAGATTAGCCTTCTTAGGTTCTTTAGAAGTGCTAAGAACAAGATAAAGTACGTAATTACTAATACTAATTACTAGAAGAATCTAGCTGCTAGCTTCTACTATTTCTCTATTAGTTTTAATAAAGAAATTAGGCTTAATTAAAGCTTTGTTATTAACTAAGTAGACTATAGCTCTACTATTAAGAATTATACTAGCTAAGAGCGTATAAGGCTTAAAGCCTGTACTAAAGATAGAAGGCCTAAACTTAGTAATTAGCTTCTTAGAGTAAATAATTATTAAGACTATATTACTAGAGTACTTACTAGCTAGAGCACTTATCTTCTAGCTAGATTACTTAATCTTCTTATATAGGCTGCTTTACTTCTCTTTATAATAGCGCTTTTAGATCTTTTACTTATCTTAAGCTAAGAGTTCTATTAGTAGAATACCTAGTAGTCTAAATCTAGTAATTATAGTCTATAATTAGTAACATAAAATAGGCTTCTACTTATACTTTACGTTAGGTTTACAGAGGTAAGGCTTAAATAGTAAGCTTAACTACTTCTTACCTAACTTAGTAGAAGTAGAGAGTTAACCTATAATAGCGTTAAAGATTATATTAGCTTTTCTCTTCTTAGTAGTAATTAATATCTTCTAGAAAATAACGCTAAATACTTTACTAAGATTATTAAGGCTTAACGTATTCTTTCTAAGAGCTATAGCAAATAATTAATTATATTACTACTAGTAGGCCTACTTAGAGTTAAACTTCTTAACTATAGTAAGAAAGTTAGTAATTATAAGAGGTCTTTTAACCTCTAAGAGCTTAAAGATCTTTATCTCTTAGTAGAGTATTAACTAGTTATTAAACTACTTCTTAGTAGTTTCTCTCTAGGTTTTCTTAAGATAAGCGTAATACTTTACGTAAACTATATATTACATAGTCTAATCTATAGAAGTAAGTATAGTCTTAAGAGTCTTTATAAGAGACTAGACTATTCTTCTATTATTACTTATAGTTATAAGTAATAGGTAATTAGGCGTAATAGTACGCATAATCTAGGTCTTAATATTATTAATCTTCTTACTCTTTCTTAACTACTACTTAGACTTATAGTTCTAGTAGGCTATAAGCGTAGTACTATTCTTAGTCTTATAATTATAATCTTATAAGAGAGTATTATACTTATAGGTTACTTTATTATACTTATTCTTTTAATTCTTAGTTAGCTCTACAGAGAAAGAAGCTAGAGCTATAGGCTTTAGAACTAGAAAGTTAGAGAACTTAAGCTTCTAAGTATCTATATATTTAATATCTAGAAGATTAGAATTAATCTCTTTCTAGATACTCTTCTTATTGTAGTGTTACTTAAGAAGCATAAACTAGGTATTCTAGTTAGATTACTTTTTAAGAAGCACACCTATAGCTATAATAGCTATATTATAATTACTTATATCTATAGAGTTAGAGCGTAGAATTAATACAAAGATATAGAAAAGTAGGTAGTAAGTAAGTAATTACGTAAGAGAAGTTCTAATTATAGAATATTTAGAGAGAGTAGAGTAAAAACAAGATTAACTAATCTTATCTTCTAGTAAGCTTTAATGCGTAGTAAGAATTAGTTCTATAATTAAGTAGCTAGGCTTATAACTATTAGAGCTAAAGATAATTAATAATTAAAGATAATTAAGTATATTGTAATTAATCTACTATAAAAAAAAGTTAGAATAAAATCTCTAGCTATATATCTAAGAGCTAAGCGATTACGTATCTGTAATTAAGTAATTACAACTACTCTCTAACTTTAATATAACTTCTTACGTCTATTACTTTATTTACTAGTATATATATACTACCTAGGTTATTTAGTAAAGTAATAGTAATATAAAATTATAAAGCTTACTATATATTATAAGTCTTTCTACTCTTATCTTAAGTATATTACTAATAATTTACTATATATCTAGCCTTTCTTTTACCTTAGTAATTTAACTATCTACCTATTTATATAGCACTACGTATTCTACTTTATCTACTATTTTATAGTTACTATAGATATAAATATCTATAATTTAAAGAGAATTAGCTTTTAGTAACATTAGATTACTATATTATAATACTTATATTCTCTTTATATAGTATAGATTATATCTCTAGACTTTTATTATTACTACTACTATCTAAGTATTAGTTTATCTTTCTACTTCTAAATAAAGCGCGTATATTCTAGCGTATTATAGTAGCTAGAAGATTATCTCTTCTTAATATATTATTTATAACTTTCTACACTAAGTCTAGCTAATACTTATTATCTATCTACTAAACTAGAAGAAAGTCTCTAGTCTTAGTTTTTAACTATCTATAGTTACGTATAAGCTTTTAAATATAGATAAAATAGCTAATAATTCTAATTCTACTAGTAAATAGAGCTACTATACTAAAGTTTTATAGATTAAATCTATATTTATAAAGCCTCTCTATAAAAGCGCTAAGCTCTATTATTCTACTAAGAGTTTATACTAGAAGTTAATTTATAAAGCTTACTCTAGACTATATATATAACTAAAAGTTATAGTTCTTTAATTTCTTATCTATAACTATAAAAGAGTAGCGCTAGAGTATTAAGAAGAATCTAGGTCTTATTATAGTAAGATATATATACTAACTAAGCTTAACTTTCTAAAGCTTAGAGAGTTTAACCTTTACTTAAAAACTATTATAAATATTTTTAACTAAGATACTAGTGCTAGGCTTACTTACTAAAAAATTATAATAGATAAGAAGGCTATTTCTATAAGTGTAGGTTACTACCTATATATACGTTTTTATAATTACTTAGACTTAACCTATTTTATTTACTTTAGAAATATAAAGCTATAGTAATATATATATTAATATAGAGTAACTAAAGTAGATAATCTAGAAGATCTTATATATCTAATAATAGAAGGTAGGTAGAGAAGTAATACTTATTAGTTCTAGGTATCTAAATACCTAGGTGCGTAAGAATATAGCACTAATATTAATTAATATATATATATAGCTATTCTACTTATTATACTAATATTACTATTCTATCTATATATAGTAAGTTCTTATCTAGCGTAAATAGAACCTTAGATTAGAGTAACTAAGCTAACTATACTATAAGTTTACTAGTATATTCTTAAGAAAATATATAAGATATTAGCTACTATATTTATACTAGAGAGTAGAAGAATAAGATTTATTATAAGTATTAAAGTAAACTAGCTACTTAGCTCTTTAGTAGCTTCTACACTTTAATTTATATAAACACTATTAGTGCTTATATAGAGTAGAGAAAATAGTATATTCTTTACTAAAATACGCTATTTAGATACTAGAACAACGCTTATAGTAGAGTATACTAAATACTTAAAAATAGTATCTATTACTAAAGTAGCTAGCTACTAAAAGACTAGGTAAGTACTAAAATATAAAATAAGAAAAGCTATAAGCTCTATAGATAGAATAGAGTACTAGATAGAAAGGCTAAATAAATAATCTATATCTAGATATACTAAACGCTAAGTCTAAGCTTATAGATATAATATTATAGTAGAAGTAGTTAGTGCGCACCTATTATATATAAGTAAGTAGCTTTATATTCTATAACTAGTATTTTAATAAAATTATTATAGCCTTAAAAAGATTATAGTAGAAATCTTTCTAAAAGTAGAAGAATAATTTTATTTATTATAGTTATAAGATTAGTAACTAGTATAAAGTATAAGTATAGATATATATTTAGAAAGATAATAGCTAGCTATATATATATAATTTAAATCTAATATAGTTAGATTAGCTACTATCTTCTATATAACTTATAGGTTACTAGAGATCTTATAGTATATAGGTAACTAATAGTATAGAAATTAATATATCTAGTACCTATAATAAAAACTTAGAAGAATTTTCTTTCTAAGAGATTACTTCTAAAGAAATTACTACTAGCTAAAAAAGATACTTTCTTACCTAGCTATTTGTTTATACTACCTATTTCTAAATATACTTAGAAAAAGATCTTCTTAGGTTAGTTACTAAATAGATATAAAAATTAAGAGGTATATATAATCTAGAAGTATATATAGATATTCTCTAATATAGTATAATTTAGTTATTTCTAAGACTAGAATTATAAAATCTTTATATAAGACTTTAGAATGCTATATAGTACGTAGAAGAATATACTTAATTAGATTTATAAAAGTTATAAGTCTACTTAAATAGCTAGATATTATATATTACCTCTAAGAAATAGACTATATATCTTAGATATTATCTAAAAAGATAAATAGTGCTAGAAAGTGCTAAGTATAAAAATATAGTAGTACTCTCTTATTAATATTTAGTAAATAGCTCTATATACTATATAAATAAAACACGCTTTAATTTAAGTAGTTTTTAAAATAAATTAAAGATATTTATTAATATAGCTTCTACTAAGCTAAACACTAATAGTAGTGTAAAAAGAAAAGCTTAGAGTAAGAAGAAGTCTAAAATTAAAGATTATAATAATATACTCTAAAACTTTAAAAAAGAATATATAAAGTTACTTAAGAAATAGATAGAGAATATATTTACGTTAGAAAACTAAGAGAGACTTAACGTAATAGATAAGATAATAAGTAAGTACACTATTACTATTATATAAGCTAACTTAAGTACTAGATCTATACTTAATTCTAGCGTAGTAATAAAAAAAGATATAGTAGACTAAAATAGTATAGAATAGGCTATAAGTAAATAGTATATAACTAAATAGTATATAACTAAATAGTATATAACTAAATAGTATATAGCTAAATAGTATATAACTAAATAGTATATAACTAAATATAATATAACTAAGAAAAAGGTAGTAGAATAAAATATAATAGAATAAAATATAATAGCTAATAAGCTATACTCTAGAGTAATGTATACAAACGCTAAAAAAAGTTCTTTAATATATAGATAAATTAAAAGAGAATCTTTAGAAGACTTAAATCTATCTACTAATAGACTTATAGATAATCTTAATATAGTATAGAATATTAATATTAATAATATCTATATAGAGTTCTTACTATAGAATCTCTCTAAAGAAGTATTTAGTTATATTATAAGAAACTCTTAAGCTTACTACTATATTAGATATAGGTCTATAGATACTTATAGCGCTTATTTTAAGTTAGCTCTTCTAGGTAGATCTAAATATAATAAAATAAAAGATATTACTAAACGTAGTAATTATATTATTAAGAGAATTATATAGAAATATAAAGAAAATAAAATAGTACTTTCTATAAATATACTTAGTAGAGTAAATATTTTACTAGTCTACTAGAACTCTAAAGAGAGTGTTAGATATAACGCTAAGGTTAACGTACTAGCTTCTAATTACCTAGAAAAGTAGCCTTATACCTACTACTTTATTTATCTAGATTCTACGCTTTATATAGATTATAATCTTAATAATAATATAGGTTATAGTTATAAAACTAGATTAATAATAAAATAGCTTATAGAAGAGAATAATAACTAGTAAAAATCTATTACTTTTTATAATATTATAGTTAGACTTAAAAATAAGTTTAAGAAAAAGTAGATAAGTAGAGTACTAGATAGACCTAAGCTACTCTATAAGCTAGTTTATAAAAGAAAAGTAGTACTCTACTAGACTAGATTACTATATACTATAGCTAAACTATTAGTAAGTCTAACACTAATAAAATCTCTAATCTTACTCTACTAGTCTATACCTCTACTAGAGACGTAATATAAATAAGCTTCTACTAGAATAAATACTAGATTATTATTAAAGAAATAGTTTTATATAGAATACTTAGAACTTTTTAGTTTAGTAGAGAATATTACGTATATAAACTTAACTAAATAATAGTAGCTTCTTTACTCTACGTAGTTTATAAAATAGAAAGTAGTAAATACTTTAATAAGAGCTTAAATTAAAGTTCTCTCTTTTAGTAGTAGTAAAAAGAGTTATATTAAGATATTAGTGTCTAAATACTTATATTAAATTAATAGTTAAATTTTATATCTATATTAGTAAATCATTAAGATATATCTCTACTTAATTTTATTTCTAAATATATTTACTTTAATTATTAGAGCGTTTTAGTAGCTTTTATACTACTTTTAATTAAAGATTTATTAAATTAATCTAATTATCTCTAAGAGACTCTTTTTCTAATACATATACACGCTATAGAGAGCTTATAGTATATTTTATATAAACTTAGAAGGTAGATATCTAATCTTTACTTTAGACTTAAGTTTTTCTTTATTATATAAAAGTCTAATTTAGTCTAATTATATAATATATATAGTTTTTAAAGATATATCTACTTACTAGACGCTACCTCTTATATTTTTCTATATAAATAGTACTATAGAAATTATTCTATAGATTAGTAGAATACTAATATATATAGTAATTATTATAGTTAAAAACTATACTAATAAGACTATAGTTACTATTTTCTTTTTAGAAATAAAATTATAGCTTTTCTACTAGAGTTTAGAATAATTATAAGTAATATAAGTAAGCGTAATACTATTATTCTCTCTTCTAACGTACTATAATTCTTATAGAGTCTAGATAAGAAAACACTAAAAGCGCTTACTAAAAAAGCTATTAGGTTTAACTACCTAAATTATAGTAGCTTTACTAAAGAGTTTTTAATCTATTACTTACTTCTAAATAAGTTATTTATTAATATAAACTACGTAGATAGCTTTTATCTTAAACTAATATTTCTATTATACTAGAATAGCGTTTCTCTTAACGCTAATAACTATAAGTCTTACGTAGCCTATCTAGATCTTATTATAGAAAGTATATATTCTATAGAGTATAAGACTTAAATTCTAGCTCTATTTTTTAAAATAATCTAAAATACTTTAGTCTTTTATACTATAACTAGACACTTTCTACTTAGTAATAGTAACTAAATAGGTAAGAATAGTTATATTCTAATTAAACTTTAACTTATAGAATTTTAGGTTCTAGCTACTATAGAGACTTTTAAAATAGATAGAATATAGCTATATTATAGTAGGTAATTAGTAGCTATATAAATTTATTTAGCCTAATTAAAGATTACTTTATCTTTTCTCTATAGCTCTCTTCTTAAGCAAAATAATATATTCTACTACTACTAGTAGTAGTTACTAATAAAAGCTATATTAGACCTTAGCTAAGTCTTTATAGTAATATTACTTTATAGAATATATAGAATAACTTCTTAATATCTATATACTAGATAGTAATAATCTATATTTACTATATTAAAAAATTAATTTATAGAGTAGCTTATATATTAGTAATATATTAACTAGTCTTTTTATATAATTATATTAATTTTAAAATTAGCTTTATAAGATATTTATAGAAACTCTTTAAGTACTCTAATATATTAGTTACTAATACACTTCTAATTAGATAAACTATAAGTATTATAACTCTCTAAGTTAGGTCTAAGGTTACTTAACTAGGCTATATAGCCTAACTTACTTTTTTTTCTTTACTACTAAGTAAACTATACGTAAGTCTAAATAATATAAGATAGCTACCTAAATTTTTTCTTTTCTCTTTACTTTAGTTATAAATAGTATTTTAACTAGATAACTAGAATCTAGTTTCTAGAGACTATTTATAGTAAGAAGTCTATAGATAGTTATAAATATTTAATTTTAATCTTATTTATATTACTATATCTATCTTCTATTATCTACGTTCTACTAATTTACGCCTTCTCTATTTATAATACTATTATCTAATTTACTCTTATTACTAGATAAGCTACCTTAATTCTAGCTAAAGTTATTTATACTAGAATATAAAACTTCTTAAGCTAATATTTTCTTATCTATAGTTTCTTTTACTATAGCTTTAGGTAGTTTCTTATTATTTAAGTCTTCTTTATCTAAAAGCTTTTTACTTATATTTATTTTATCTAACTTTATTTTTATAGTCTATAAGGTTATTATTCTACTACTTTTTCTATACTCTATAGATATAGCTGTATTTATAGATATAGTAAGTATAGGTAGAGAACTTAGAGGCTAGTACCTTTCTACTAGTTATAATAAAAGTATTTTATATAAATATAGATAACTATTTACGTAATTAGTCTACTAAGCTAATATATATTAAAATAGTAGTTCTAGTTTTATAGATAAAGACTAAACCTTTTATAATAAGATTATTTTACTTTTTAGTACTTCTTAGAGTTTTAAATAGATTATACTAGCTATAATAAAGTAATATTCTAGATAATATTACTAGTACTAATAGAGTCTATATTTAAATAACTACTATAATTTCTATAATTACGCTTATTAAAATAAATATAATAAGTTTATAATTTTCTTTATTTCTAACTAGCCTATTTCTTTATTTACCTATACTCTTATAGTATAATAGAATAAATTTAATATAAAATTTCTTTACGCCTACTAAGCTAAGTGTTTCTTTTTCTACTACGTTAAGTTTAAAAGATAATAACTAGAGAACACTAATATATAAGATTTTATTTATAATAGTTATTTCTATACTCTCTATAGCTCTAGTACTCTAAGTAGATATCTATACGTTATAGTAAGATATAGTTTCTAGTATTATATAGCTAGAGAGAGACTAGTACTAGCGTAGTAAGTAATAGAATTATTCTTCTTATATCTACTACACTAGTTCTCTTAATAAGTAATCTAGATCTATAATTTACTATTTCTATATTATAGTAGCTTATAGATAAATATAACATACTTTCTAAATATCTCTATCTAGCTTTCTTACTACTATATCTCTATATATAATAAAGGTAATATCTCTAATTAATATTAAAAAATATTAGAAAAAAGCTAAGAGAGTATAGACCTTAGTAGTATCTTCTCTACTTACTATAATAGAAGAATACTTTAAAGAAGTAGAAATTATTTATAAAGTTTAAGTTCTAGTAGAAGAAAGATTATAAGAAGATATTATATTATATAGTAGAATATAGCTAATATTTATTAGAAGTATAAACTAATATTTTACTTATATTACTAAGGCTTCTAGTTACTTCTATAATATTATATAAGACTTAAACTTATACTAAATAAGTTTACTAAAATAAGCTAATACTATATTTCTATAGAGAATCTATTTAAGTATATACGTTCTACTATACTAAATCTATAATAATATAGTAAAAATTATCTTTATATATAAAGACTAACTAAGAGTAAAGAAAAAGAAGAAAATATAATTAGAGAGAATAGAATCTATAGAATTTAATATTTATATTTATTTATAGATAGTAAAGTTATAATACACTTTTACTTCTATTACTATAATAGATAAAATAATTATCTTTTAGCTATAGATCTACTACTTTAGATCTAGATCTTTTATATTACTTAAACTATATTTATCTTTAAGCTCTTAAGACGTTTAATAGAGAATATATACTTTTCTTTAGACTTTTCTATAATATAATTTTCTTACTCTACTAGTTTTAATAATAGATATCTTTATATCTCTAAGCTTTTCTTAATTTTATATATATTACGCTAATTTTTTCTAATAGTCTATTTCTTAATATAGCTTTTATTATTAAATACTTTACTTTTATATCTCTTTTACTACTCTATCTAATAAGAATAGCTATTATCTTTAAGAAAATCTTAGAAAGACTTATTAGATCTCTAGTTAGTAGATATATTTAGAAACTTATAGTTAGATAAGCGTAGGCTAGTTATAGATACTTAAAATTATAGTAGTAAGTCTTTATAAATTATACTAGGTATATTATATACGCTAGCCTACGCTTATATATAGGTAGAAACCTATAAGTTAATAAGTATTAGAATTATACTAATAGGCTATAGCCTAAAAGTTATAGTTAGACTTAGCACTAAAAGTAGTAAGTAAGTAGATTATAGTACTAACTTTTACTCTTTTATATAAGTATATATATTAGAAATTCTCTATATAAGTAAACTCTATAAGATACTATAGAAAAAGGTAGCTACTATATTAGAATAGTAGAATAGTAGAATAGTAGAATAGTAGAATAGTAGAATAGTAGAATAGTAGAATAGTAGAATAGTAGAATATAATAATGTAATTTATCTTAACTTAGCTCTATACTATTCTCTCTTAAGTGCTTTTTATATAATATTTACTTTACTATATTTACTATAATCTCTAGATATATTCTTTAATATAGATTAGCTCTAGCTTATAATAGTTTTTCTTCTATACTTTATAATTTACTACTAGTCTCTTTATAATATATATAGTTATACTTCTACTTCTATATATCTATACGCTATAAACTTTTTTCTACTCTACTTATTAGACTCTTACTTACTTACTTCTAGTATATATAGATATTCTAATACTAGCTTAGTATTTGCTTATGCTTTCTAATATATAAAGTAAGAGAAGATAGTCTATAATAAACTTTATATAATAACTTAAAAAGAATATTAGATAGCTAGGTATTAAAAAAATCTAGTATAGTATTATATATTAGAATTACTCTATATATCTACTTAGATATAAAAAAGTACTAATAATTTATAGTTATTTTAGTAATAATTATATTAGAACGCAAAATTCTTTATATATTTCTAGTATTATACTATATTATAATACTTACTTCTAGCTATCTTATATTAGGTTCTAGCTCTAAAGAGCCTAGGCTAACTTAGCACTAGCTATAAATATCTTAGAATTGCTATTATAGCTTAGTAGCAATTTGTCTCTAGTCTTTTTAGAATAATACACTTAATTATAGTCTAATATTATATATCTAGTATTTAACTAACTTTATTATTTAATATTTAAATTACTTTACTTTATAATACTTTTATATACGCTATTTAGATATAATAAGCTCTAAAGTAGATTCTTTTAGCGTAATATAATATAGTAGTAAGTAAGCTATACTATTCTTACGCGTAATAGATAATAACTAGAAGAAATTAGCTTCTATATCTTTAGAGGTAGTAATACTACCTACTAAGAAACTTATAGACTTATTAGAAGCCTCTTTAGATATTACTAACTTAGCTTTAATTATTAGAAATAGTAATACGCTATTAAAGTCTATTTTAGAGCTAACTAGGCTCTTATAAGCTACTACTACTAAAGATAAAAATAAATAAGCTATCTTAACTTATAAACTTAAGAAGTTATATAAATAGAAATAATTAGAGCGTATTTATTAAAATATAGTTTATCTTAAAGAATTAAAGTATAAAATACTTATAAATAACTACTTAGCTCTTAAAGAGAATATTATCTACTATACTTTAACTATAAGAAATAAGTTCTAGTTAAATTTAAAAGCTTTATACTCTAAAAATCTAGAGATATTTACTATACGTAACTACTTATAGTATAACTACTAAATATATAATTATAAGACTATTTTTAAAAAAGTACTTTTTACTTTTCTAATAAGTATCTAAAAGGTAGACTTTACTATAAGATTTCTTAATAAAACTACTTACTTTACTTAAAATACCTACTTCTAGAACTATATAAGACTTAAAGCGTTTTAGATACTTATCTAAAAGAAACTTAAAGTAGTTATACTTAATACGCTTAGTTTTAAGTTATTATAGTACTTTATAGTTTATAATAGACTTAAGTAGACTAAATAGAGGCTAGATTAGAATTCTAACTTTTTTTTAGCTTATCTTAATATACTTTAGAGTAAACTAGATAACTATCTAGAAAAGTAGCACTATATAGACTTTATAAGCGCTTTTCTTTCTAATATTTAGAAAGAACTTCTACTTTAAGACTAGAAAAACTATAATATAGTCTCTAAGCTTAATATCTTAGCTTACTACTATTAAAGTAAGATAAAGTATACTACTATACTTTCTAAGTATCTAGCTTATAAAAAGAAGTCTTATAGCTATTAGGTTTAGAACTTTTTTTTAGAGTCTTCTTAGACTTAGAGAAAAACTAAAAAAATAAGTTTAGTAAAATCTAACTTATAACTAGCTAAATTAGACTAAAATAGTCTAAAAGACTCTAATATAATCTATTAAAAGTATAATAAAACTAAATACTTTTAAAAAAACTATCTAAAGTTTAAAAAAGACTTTAAAAGCTTATCTAGCTAAAGATTAGAAAAAAGTAGTAGATAAAGAAGCTAGAGTTCTTCTTAGCTATCTATATTACTTTAGACCTAGTATTCTAAGACTTAGAACTTTTTTATAATACGCTTTATCTAAAGCTAGTAAAGCTACTAATAGTAAATGTAGAGAAAATTAAGCTAGAAATAATAGATTTAGGTAATTAGAATTGTAATTACTACTCTTATAAGATTAGACAAGAGTAGTATAATATATATAGATAAGCGCGTAAAACACTAGTATAAAAGAGAGAAAGTACATAATTAACCTAAATAGTACTTAAACACCTATTATAATATACTCTCTAAGTAAGCTATATTATGTATAGGTTATCTATTTTTAGCTACGCGCTGCTTACGTAAGCGTTACGTAATTAAGTAGAGCTATACGTACTTAGACGCACGTAATAATAATAAAGCTAGTACCTACTAATATTTTTAGCTTTAATAATTACTAAAATACTAACTATAAGTACTCTCTAGAAGCTTCTATCTTACTCTAAAGCGCCTACTAGTTACTATATAAAGCTCTAGTAGCTTATAAGATTATCTCTAAGGTACTCTAGATACTTATAGTACTAGTTACTACTTTTAGTAAGTAGTTTAACTATAAGCTAATAGCCTATTAGTTTATAAGCTGCCTAACCTATTAGTAAACACTTACTATAGCTATTTATATAAATTCTTTAGCTAATAAGTAGTAAAAATAAGTTTAATAGCACTTAGTAGCTATAGCTACTAGCTAAGCTACCTACGTCTACTATAACACTACTACTACTACTACTACTAGAGAGGCCTCTACTTCTTAGAATAAGAAGAAGTAAGCTTTAAGTATAGTAGTGCGTAAAGAATAAGAGAAAAAAAAGAAGTAGCCTAAGCCTTCTATTAGTGCTTTCTCTTTATTACGTTTACTAAAAGTAATACTCTATATTAGGTACGTCTAAAGCGCGCTTGCTAGTTATAGTAAAGAACTTTACTTTAACTAAGTAGGTAAGAAGAATATTTAGTATAAGTAGTGTAGTTATAGACACTTATATAACTCTATATAAGTCTTTAAGCTTCTAGACTACTATTTACTTATACTAACTATTTATAGGCCTAAGATTATAAAGCTAATAGCTCTTAAGTTTATCTACTTTCTCTAGTTTAGAAGTAAGTAAGAATAGAATAGGCTATATATAGCTATTAAGTTTCTTCTAAATAAAGAAGAAGTCTATAGAATTAGCGCTCTACTAATATAGGCTAAGTAGTGTAAAGTAGCTTATAGTTATATAGAAGCTAAGACTAAAGTAGATAATATAGCTTTAATAGTCTCTAGTAAAGTTAAGAGCTCTAAGTAAGTATCTTCTCTACCTATACCTTTAGTTTTAACTAGTAAGGCTAGGTAGTTAAAGTATATAGTAGCTTAATAGAAGCTTCTTTACGCTAGCTATATAAAGAGGTAGTAAGCGTTTAGAAGAGAGGTAAGATCTCTTTATCTAGTTATAGAGCGCCTAGAGTAAAGTTTAGTACTACTCTATAAATATATAATTAGACTTACTAACCTTTCTTATACTTATTACTTATCTATAAGCCTTAATTAGTATTCTTATAAGCTATCTATCTTAGGTTTAGCTACTTCTTAAAGGCCTTAAACTTCTACTTAGGTAAGTACTTAGTAAGTCTATCTACTAATATATTAATAGTAGGCTTATAGAGTACTTTAAAAGAGCTCTTACTATACTTCTAGTAAAGCTATATATTCTAGATATTAATATAGCAGAGCTTAGTAGAGATTCTTTTATTACTCTCTACTATAAGCTTAATAGTCTATTAATTATTATAAAAAATCTACTAAGCGCTAGTAATAAGTAGCTAAAGCTTAGTAAACAAGCGCTTTAAAGCTATAGTTTCTTTAGTAATAGCCTTAAGAGTAAGAAGCTTTATCTTAGTAGTTAAAGTTATAATAGTTAACTAGTAAGTAGTCTACTATATAATTAGGCCTCTAAAGAGTATTATAATAAACCTATAAGAGAAGTAGCGCGTTTTAGTGTTATCTACAAAGCTTACGTCTCTATAGATCTAGAGCTTCTTATCTAACTTTACCTCTCTACTATACGTAATACTCTTATATTATAAGTAGTATAGATATATAATAAGATACTCTACTACCTTAAGGTAAGCTAGAGAAGAATTAGTTAGAAACTAAGAGAGCTAGAAAACTATATATATAACGTTAGAGCGTATTATAATAGTAGAGTATAATACTAAGCTAATATACTCTTAATAGGCCTTAATCTTCTACTTTAAAGCGTTCTCTTAGTGCTTTAGAAGCTTACTAGCTAGTAGAGGTATCTCTAGAAAGTAGCTACTATCTTTAAAACTAAACTTCTTTATAACCTTATTAAGATAGGTATTATAGAGTAGTAAAATAGTGTCTATAGAGTAATTATATATAACGCGCACTTTTAAGAACTAGTTTACTACTCTCTTATTATTAATCTTATAGGTCTTCTTAATTCTACTAAGTAGCTTAGTTACCTCTAGGTAGTGTAACTTAGTAAATATAAGTAGAATATTATCTACGTAGAAAAGTACAAAAACGCGTTAAGTAGCGTTATAGTATAAATAAAGCTTTTTCTTACTAGCTTATAGGCTAAGCTTTAAAAGAGTATTTAAGAAGTTATTATACTAGAAAAGAGAGCTCTTACGTATACTATAAAGAGCTTTCTTAAGCTTAGCGTAGTAGCTCTTTCTCTAAAAGCTATCTAGAAGCTTATAGTATACTAGTCTATTACTACTAACTTTAGCGTTTAAGAAGGCTACTATAATATTAAGCTACTAGATCTCTATATTAAATTTAGTAGTAATAGCTATTACTAGGTAGAAGAATTGCGTAGTAAGTGTAGTAGTATAGATTAAGTAGAGCGTATCTTTAGTTTATATATCTCTACGCACTATAAGGCGTGTCTTATACTTTATAAAGTAGCTATTCTTATCTACTTTATATATAAAGACCTACTTAAGTAGTAGAGAGCGTTCTTTACTACTTATATACTTTACTTTCTTTTAGATATTAGCTATAAGTAGTATATTAATCTTCTAACGCGCTACTACCTTAAACTTATCTCTATAGAGATAGTTATAAAAGTACTTCTAAAGTGTTAGAAGCGCTAAAAGGTTATTTCTATAGACTTAGCCTTTATTAGGCTTATTTATAATTATAGTAGTAATAATATAATATAGTATTACGTACGCGCAGCCTAATAACTAATTAGAAGTACTATAGTAGGTCTCTAAGTTATTAAGCTACTTAGAGTTAAATAGTAAGACGTAGATATCTATATCTCTAAGACTATTATAATTATTATAACTATCTAGGTAATACTTACTTTTACGTATAGAAGATCTATAGACCTTTTTTACGTACTTACACTTAGTAGATAGATTTTATAGATTAGGTAGAGAGCTATTAGATACTCCTCTATTCTAAGAGACGTTTATTACTATAGGTAATAGAAGTCTATTACCTTAGAAGTTATCTCTCTACACACCTAATAAGCTTACTAATCTAGTTACTATAAACTAGTACTTACTAGAATTAACACGTCTATTACTAAGCTACTTAGTAATACTTATTATATTAGAAGGCTCTAGTATAGCCTTTAGTAATAGTAGTTCTATAGCGCGTTTAGTAAGCCTTATACGTACTCTCTATATCTCTCTAGCCTAGAGATCTACTTATATAAGACCTAACTCTTCTAGATAAGCTTCTAATAAGCTATTAAGTAGCTTATCTATTTAGTTAGGTAGTAGCTTACTATTATTTACGTTACCTTACTAAAAGAGTAATAAAAGCTTATTATAAGCCTCTACTACGTTCTTCTACTTATCTTTATAGAGAATATTAACTATAATATAAGTATTCTTTTTAGAAGGCTTCTACTCTCTACTACTATAGAAGAGCTGTTTATTAAATGTTACGTTGCGCGTAGTAAATACTTCTCTTAGTAATAAGACCTATATATAGTATATATTAGAAGCTTAATAGTCTACTAAATAACTAATATATCTTCTAGGTAGTATTTTAAAGCTCTTTAGCTTATATCTAGCTACTTTATTCTTATTTAAGAGATAGGCGTAATACCTATAGGCGTATACGCTACTCTAATTAGATTATAGATTAGTAGAAGCTCTTCTTATAAGCTTAGGCTAATACTATCTAAAGTATTCTATAAACTACTACTTTAACTTCTTATTAGAAGAGCGCAGAGTATAGGTATATAAAAGGCTTATATTATAGAGCTAAGTAGTAGTAAGCGCTACCTCTATCTAGAAGTACTTAGGCAGATTAGCCTTCTCTTTTATTTTAATCTATTTAGTAATAATTTCTTATTTAGCTCTTTTAGCTACTCTATTAGGCTTATAGGTATAAGAAGAAGTAAGCTCTAGCATAATACTATACTCTCTTATCTATACCTTATAGTGTAAGTTACTACGCTATAGATTAATTAAAAAGTTATTATTAGAGCTAATTCTTATAATAAGTAGATAATAATAGGTCTAGATAAGCGCTTAAAACTTCTTAAGAGCCTTTATTATCTTCTCTATCTTCTTAAAGAAAAGTAGATAAAAATAGACTTTACTACTATACTTATTCTTAATAAGTAGAATCTACTCTTCTTCTAAGCGCTCTTTAGGTATATTAAAAAAGTCTTATATAATTCTCTAGAAGAGTTAGAAAGCTTACTTCTTTAGCTAATAAGAGATAACTTACTTTATATAAGATAGAGCGTAGAACTTACACTATATATATATAGGCTTTTTAATTCTTACTCTCTAAGTATTACGTATAAGTGCCTTAAGCGCCTTAGAGCCTAAGTAACTAGCGTAAGTATACTAAAGGTCTTCTAAATTACTACGTAGCTAAGAGGTAAAGCTAGGTCTTATTCTAGATATTACGTTTATAACAAAAGTGTTATAAATAGTAATTAGCTTATATTTTATAAATGTAAGGTTTAGCCTACGCTACAAAGTAGCTACTATAGTACTTCTTACTAGTAACCTAGTACAAAGAGTATTATTAAGACCTAGGTACTAGATTCTAGATTAGTTAAGGTAAGCTTCTAAGACTATATTAATATAGAAGCGCTCTATAACTATAACACTAGTAAGTGTAAGATTAACACGTTTACTACTTATAAGCTTAATAAAGCTCTTTAGAACGTATATACTATAACTAAGAATAGAAAAAGCTTATATACCTACCTTAACTATCTTAAGAGTTCTAGCTAGTTTAAAGTCTAATAATAGAGAGAAGTAGTTAACTAAGTAGATTACTACTCTATTATTAAGAATAGTACTAGCTAAGAAAGAGTAAGCGTTATAGTCTATAGTAGAGTAGATACTTAGCGTTAGCTAAAGTATACTAGAGTTAAGAAGCGTAGTAACTATACCTTTAGAGTACCTATTATTATTATATAAGCTTTCTAAAAAGCTTAGAATAGAGTATTTATTATCTATAAGCTTTATACGCGCCTTCTTAAAGTACTTTATACCTAAGTATTTAATAATAGCGTCTTTATTCTTTTATAAGAGCTATTAGAAGCGCTTTTACTTAGCTCTAATAGTAGTAAGTATATTATAGCACTTTTTAATAAGCTAGTAGTAGATCTAAGATTCTAGAGTAGCGCAAGAGTAGGTAGTAGGCTTAGCTTAGTTTAGCAACTTAGACTTAGCGCTAGCCTTATTAGTAGATAGAGCTTCTCTAATAAAGGTAAAAATTTTATATAACTTAGAGTAAGCTATCTAATACTATATAAGCGCTAAAAAGAAGATTCTAAGCTAAGAAAGTGTAAAGATCTTTATACTAAGCGCCTAAGTAGTAATTATATTATACTTTATCTAAAGTATCTAGTCTATTACTATCTTAGGTATTAGCGTGTTAAGAAAGTTATAAGTAGTAAGTATACTATCTACTTTAGAAAGCTTATACGCCTTTACGCGTATATAAAGCGCGTTCTACTTATAGTACTACTACTCTAGGTTAGTTTTTACTAGCTTAGCCTTATCTAAGTAAGTATAGTAGTTTTCTTTAATCTACTTCTTAGTTATAGCATTATAAGGCTGTAGTTGCGTCTTAAAAGACTTTATAATTACGTAAAGAGACTAGTTTTAGCTCTTAGCTAGCTTAATCTACACTAGAAGTAGTAGAAGTAGATTAATAGTTATATTAACCTACCTTTTAAGCTTTCTAAGCCTGCTTTAGATACTTACTAAAAGAGTAGATTTAAGCTTCTATACTACTAGTTTCTTATCTTAGAGCGCCTTCTTATTACGCTTACTAGTTTCTTTCTCTAGGTAGATAGAATAATTAGAAGCTTTAAAAAGGCTATTTTTAGAGAAGAGTATTACTAAGTTAATCTTCTTCTATACTTCTAGAGAGCGCGCGTTAAATTTAAGCTACGTAAACTACTTAGACTAAGTAAAGCGTCTCTTAAGAATTACGCTACTTATTAGAATAAGTGTTAAGCTTACTAAGAGGCTGTAGTTACTTATAGCTACTTATAGAGAAAGGTAGTAAGTAGCGCGCGTATTACTAATATACTTAGAGTTATTAGAGAGAAGCGCTGCTATAGGCGTAGGTAGTTAATATAGAGAGAGCTATAGAAAGCTAGTTACCTTACTTATTATAGAGTAAAGAGTTAAATAAAGATTAGAGAAGCGTTTAAATATATTATTTATAGCGTTATTATTACGTAGAGAGAGTAATACCTATACTTTAAAGCGCTAGGCTTATAACTATAGAGAAAATTAAGCTAGAAATAATAGATTTAGGTAATTAGAATTGTAATTACTACTCTTATAAGATTAGATAAGAGTAGCGTAATATATACAGATAAGCGCGTAAAATACTAGTACAAAAGAGAGAAAGTACGTAATTAACCTAAATAGTGCTCGAACACCTATTATAATAGTAAAGATATTACTTAGCTAATTAGAGCCTATTAAGACTTTAGTAAATAGAGGTTTTTAGTTAAACTTTATTTTAGCGTTACTTACTATAAAGTAAAGCTTACTAGTTTACTTTCTACTTAAGCTATTAGTAGATAGAGTAAATAGTAAAGAATTAAAGATTTATAGTACTACTATAGTAACTATAAAAGTAGTAGATTCTTATAAAAAATAAAAGATTTAGAATATTTTATATATTATTATAAAAGTCTATAAGTATTAGATATACTTAAGTTTACTTTAGATAGATATATATTATTTAAAGATTAGCTACTCTATATAAAGGCTACTCTTTTAGAGTACTAAGTCTAAGAATAGAACTATTTATAAAAAGATTATACTAGAAAAAGCTAAAAAGTTTAAGAAGACTATATATAATTCTATAGTAGATATATATAGCTATCTTATTATCTTAATACTTTAGTCTAGCTTAGAAGAAGCTAAAAAGAGTAGTTTACCTTTATAATATACTAAGTTTACGTACTTTAGATTAGAAGATAACTTAAGAGTTCTTACTAACTATAGTTTATAAAACTTAGCTATTAACTTACTACTTAGAACTATAGCGCTCTACTAGCTATTATATAACTTTTCTAAGATAAAGTTAAAGCTCTTATATAAGTATTTAGATAAATACTTAGTATAAAAGTAAATTAGATATAGTAAGTCTTTAGTAGAAGCGCTTATACTTTTTACTAAAAAAAAAAATAGTAGTATATATTTATACGTTAACTATAAAGGCCTTAATAAAGTTACTATTAAGAATTAGTACTTTTTACTACTTATTATAAAGTCTCTAGAAAGATTAGCTAGCGCTAAATTCTATACTAAACTTAATATAAAAGAAGCTTACTATAAAGTATATATTAAGAAAAGTAATAAGTAGAAAACTACTTTCTATATAAAATATAGTAGTTTTAAGTATACTATAATACTTTTTAGCCTTATAAATGCTTCTATATAGTTCTAAACCTATATTTATTAAGTTCTTATAGAATTAATTAATATAACTTATATTATATACTTAGATAATATTTTTATTTTCTTTAATACTAAAAAGAAGTATAAGAGCTATATTAAGAAAGTTTTATATAAATTACGTAATATAAAGCTATTTTTAAAGCTTCTAAAGTATAAGTAGTATATATAGCGTACTAAGTATCTTAGATATATAGTTTTCTTTAAGAGAATATAAATTAATAAGAATAAAATTAAGATAATCTAGAAATAGTCTAAACTACGTATAGTGTATAAAATATAGATATTTATTAGCTTTATAAACTACTATAAGTAGTTTATTACTAGATTCTTCTAACTTACTCTACTATTAACTAAACTAATCTAGAAGAAGCTAAAAGTAGCTAAAAGTAGCTGCGCCTAGTAGAGAGAGAAAAGTTAGACTTTTAACCTTAATAAGAAAGCTAAAAAAGCTTTTTAGAAGCTAAAAGACTCTTTTCTAAGTATTTCTATTTTAACTTACTTTAAGTAAGATAGAAAAACTAAGACTAAGATAAATATCTTAGATAGTATAATTATAAGTATATTAAGCTAATATATACTAAATAAAGCTAGAAAGTACTAATAGTATCTAGTTAACTTCTTTTTATGTAAGCTAATTATAGTAGAGTATAATTATAATATATATAACTAGAAGCTACTTATAATAGTTAAGAGCCTAGAGTATTAGCGCTAATATCTAGAAAGTGTATACTTTAACCTCTAAACTAACTATTAGAATCTAAAATAGTTTATAAAGACTAAGACTCTTAACTATTAATAGATTAGATTTTATATTATACTATCTAGGTTTAATTTTAATATCTACTATAAGGTAGAGTCTACTAACTCTATAGATAGACCTTTCTACTACTTTAACTATATAGTAGAAGCTTAAAAATCTATCTAAAAGTATAATAAAGCTTTTATCTAGCTTATAAAAGATCTTATAACTAATAGTAATAGAACTTCTCTTTTAGTAGCTATAGTATAGATACGCTCTACTAAGCGCACTAAGAAATAATAAGACTTTACTAAAAGTCTAGAAAGCTTTAACTAGACTAGTAGATATACTATACTTATAAAAGATACAAATAGTAATAATTAGATTTAATAAAATATAAGCTATTATATAAAATATAAAAATATAAAATCTTTATATATAGAAAGCTAGTAGATAGTCTAGTCTAATTAAGCTAGGCTAGTTACGTAATAACATAACTAGGTAGTTACTAGCTAGAACTATAATATTACCTCTCTCTTCTAGATAGTTACACTAGAGACTATAGTAACTACTAGTATACGCGCCTTAATAGCGACGTAGCTATTCTCTAATACTAGTGCGCTTTTATAGTAATACTCTAAAATTCTATTATTCTATAAAGTATTATATTTTCTATAAGATACTATAGTTAGAGTATTATAGATATGTAACGTTAGAGCTAAGAGAGAGAAAGAGACTAGAACTAGAAGCTAGACTAAGATTAAGATTAGAGTTAGAGTTAGAGTTAGAGTTAGAGTTAGAGTTAGAGTTAGAGTTAGAGTTAGAGTTAGAGTTAGAGTTAGAGTTAGAGTTAGAGTTAGAGTTAGAGTTAGATAAGAGGTTATACTAGAGAAGAGAGATAGTATAGGTAGTAGACTTATAATATTAAGAGATAAAGCTATATCTAGTTAATTAATACTAGAGCTACGTTTTACTTTACCTAGCTATATTAGAGTAACTAAGTAACTATAGAACTTGTTTTCTAGACTAGAGCTATAATAGACCTTTTCTAATATTAGATTAAACTACTAAGTATTAGAGCTATCTACTATATTCTTATTAAAAGTATTATTAGTGTAGCTATTAAAGGTATACGTAGAGATAGTATTAAGATATAATATAAGATTTTAATATAAGTTATAAGAAGATAGCTTATTAGAGTAGATATTATAAAAGTTTTAGATAGCTTTCTTAGCACTTTATAAGTTTATATAATTCTACTAAGAGAAAAAAGTATTCTAATTAGGTAAGTTAGTGTACTTAACCTTATACTACTAGGTACCTTTCTTCTTTATAATAGAGTTCTTGCGTTATCTATTAATATAATAGTTAACTATAGTATTAATATAGTAATTATAAATACTATTAGACTTCTTAGATATAAGAATACTTTTATTATTATTAAGAGCCTAGTTAGTATTTATATAAAGAAGCTAAGAGTAGAAGATAAAGTAAATCTACTTATAATAGTTAGAAAGGTCTAGTATAATAGCGTACTTATTACTAACTATCTTTACTCTATATAGACCTAAGTTCTTTATAGAGAAACTATAATTAGGCTTTATAGTAGAGATATTATAAGTATTAATATAAACTTAATTACTAACGTAGTACTTAGAAGCTACCTAATAGTTAATGTTAGTATAGTATTCTATCTTATTCTAAGCCTAGTATAGGTTTTCTTATATAAAGTAGATAACTTTAGCTATTCTATTAACTATTTCTTATACTTTTTTATAAAGTAACTTTTCTATATAAGTATAGATAGTAATAATAGATATATCTAGTTCTATACCTATATAAGGTAAGTAGCTCTTAGTTACTAAAGCTAGAGTAACGCCTATTAAAGTATTTTTATAATTATTAATAGCTAGCTAAGTAATAAGTAGCTAGTCTACCTAGTTATTCTATATATAGTTAATGTAAGCTCTAAGATAGTACTTAAGGCTAGCGTTAGTAATCTTAGTCTAACTATTAGTTTTAGAATAATAAGTAGTAGAGAGCTTTAGAGTAATATCTATTCTAGTATAAAGCTTCTTCTAAAAGTAAGAAATAAACTAGAAACTATAATTAAAGATAATAGTAGAAGAAAATTCTTTCTCTTTCTAGATATATTCTATAAAAGCGTAGACTATAGTCTATACTTTAAGATTCTCTAAGGTAATAAAGAGCTGTTATTTACTAAGTTAGTTAATAATAACTATAATATACTTATAGGTATAGCTAAACTACTTACTATAAGATAGAGAGGTAATAAAGTTAACTAATATATTAGTCTAGAACTATTAAGAGATAGATAATAGGTATAGAAGGCTCTACTTCTATTTCTTATAAAGCTTAGCTTACTAATACGTCTTATAGTTCTATATATACTAAGTAATAGTATTAGTTATTAAGAGCTAGTAGTAATACTAGCTTACTAGGTAGTAGATAAGCTACTTTCTACTATAGCTAGTAGAGAAGCTATTATAGTAATAATAAATAATCTTATTATAAAGATTATTATTAAAAGAGATAAGAAGCCTATTATAAAAGTAGACTAAACTATTACGTATAGAGTAGTTCTTAAGCTCTATCTTAAGCTATATTTTAGTAATAAAGCTATATAGAAGGTAGTAAGCGCTCTTTTCTTTTACCTTAATACGTATAGAGTAGTTCTTAAGCTCTATCTTAAGCTATATTTTAGTAATAAGGCTATATAGAAGGTAGTAAGCGCTCTTCTTTTTTACCTTAATAATATTCTTTATTATACTATCTAAGTTATACGTAACGTATATAGTAGCTATAAGATTATCTATAGTATTTCTCTTAGGTATCTATACCTAAGAAGCTAGAATATCTAGTAAAGAGTTCTCTATTAACTCTCTCTCTATATTAATACCTAAAGTAAAAGCTAGATTAGGCTTCTTATCTACTAAGTTACTATTAATAGTAAACTTCTTACTTATAAAATAGACTATAGCTACTAATATAGATATAGACTTAGAATAGTTTATAAATAATATTCTAGCTAAGTATACTATATAAGATACTCTATTCTTCTACTATATATATATAATATTATTATAAAGTATAGAGTTAATATACTCTAGGCCTAGAACTATCTAGGTCTAGTGTAGAATATAGAGATTATTTAGATTTATAGAAGTATTACTAAGATAGTAAGTAAAAGTATTAGACTTAGAGTCTAAGTAGCTAGAGTAATAAGTAATTCTAAAATTAAACTTACTTAGAAACTTAGCCTATTAGATCTAGCGTCTATTTAGTTTCTTATTAACTATAAAGGTCTAAAGAGTAGCGTAATCTAATATAACCTTAATAGAATTAGTAGTACTAGTAAGCTTAGGTTACTACTTCTTAAACGCTTTAACTATAGCTATAAGCTTCTTATTATATATAGCGTAGTTATATTTAGTAGAAGATATCTTTATAGAGATAAATATAATAAGCTTAAGTATACTATTAGTCTAAACCTATAATAAAACTACTATAGTAATAGTATTAGACGTATTAGTCTTAACTTATGTCTTTAGGTTAGAATTAAAGTATAAGAGTACTAGAGCTATAGTAAAAGTATACTTAAGCTTTTTAAAGGCTTTATAAGTAGGTAAGCTCTAAATAATAGAGAAGTTAGCGTAGATATTACTATTTATCTTACTCTAAGTTAGATTAGTAAGAGGTCTTATAATATAAGAGAATCTAATAATAAAATATCTATAGAAATTAGTAAACTCTAGAAAGGCTTAGAGCTTCTTTAGAGTTATTAGTAGTATCTAATCTAGAATAGTCTTAATCTTAGAGAAGTTTATCTTAAGGCTATTAGTTATAAGAATAAGTCTAAAGTACTTAATCTTCTTAATAGTAAATTTACTCTTATTAATATCTAAATATAGCTTAGCTTTACTAAGTTTATAGACTATAGTGCGTATATATTTCTTATAAGCTTTAAAGATTAGGCTATAGACTAGAATATTATCTAGATAAGCTAAGTAGAACTTATTAAGATACTTCTAAAGCACTTTATTAATATAGAACTAGAAAGTGTCTAGTGTATTATAAAGGCTAAATAGTATAATAAGATACTTAAAGAGTCTATACTATATAAGAAAGACTATTTTATATTTATTATCTTTTTTAATATAAATCTTATTAAATACTATAATAATATTAACTATAGTAAAGTACGTAACTTTAGATAGTTTAGTAAGAGTTTTCTTTATTATAGGTAGCGCGTTATAGTTCTTAATTATAACTTTATTAAAAGCTTAATAGTTAATATATATATAAAGTCTACTCTCTAGTTTCTAAATAATAAGCACTAGTAAGGTATATTCTAACTTACTCTTATAGATCTTACTACGTAAGTTTATATTATAAATATAAGCTTTAACTATAAGACTTTTATTTCTATCTAGACTATATATTCTAGTAGAGAGGTACTTAGAACTAGAGATAATATTAATAGCGTAGTTAATAGAGCTATAATACTTAGAGAGATCTATAGTAGTAGAGTCTAGGTTAAAGTAATAGGCTATATTATATAACTATTTAGAAAGTTTACGTATAATCTTAGCGCGTAACTTAGTAGATATATTAAGTTTATTATAAAAGCGCGTAATATTCTTAGAACTAAAAGTACTAAACTTAATAGTAAATATAAACGTAAAGACGTAGTAAGCGTAATTATAATTATTAGTATTAGTGTTCTTATAATTAAAGCGCTTAAAGTCTTAGAGATATATTTAAATAACTTTATAGTTTCTATAAGTAGCTATAGTAGTAGTAGCTATACTAAAGATATAGTAGATATCTATAAGCGCGTAAGCTAGGTTAGACTTCTTATCTACTACCTTCTATCTATAGCGTATACTATAAATAGTAATATTAACACTATAAGATAGATAGTTAGCGTAGTAATGCTTACTATTAAAGTGTATTATTCTATTCTACTAGTTAATATAGAAGTTATACTTCTCTAGCTAGAGAAGGCTAAAGATAAAGTTATAATCTATTATATTAACTTAATAAAAGAGCTTTTTTACCTTATAGTTACTATATATAATAGTAACTAAGACGCCTTATATAATAGTTTAGCTAATAATACTACTATTACTAAGGTAGAGCTATAGAGGTTGTTTAAGCGTAAAAGTGTATAGTTTATTATTACGTATAAATAATATTAATATATAGTTACTAGTAGCGCTAGAGTCTATTAATTCTTTTATATTAATAGTAGTGCTAGTAAGTAACGTAGCTCTATATTTAAATATAAATTACTATTCTTAGATAAGCTACTTACCTTTTATAATTATATTTAAACTAAGTATTACACTTCTACTAGTAGTACTACTATTATTCTTATATGTCTAGTTCTCTAAGTATTATATATAGACTTATAGAATATCTACCTTCTACTCTAGTAAGTAGAGTATTAGTAGAAGTAGTAACTTAGAGGTTAGTAGTTTAGTAAAGACTTTAAAGAGTGTATTAGAGTAAGCTAGAGATAGGTATTATAGAGGTAGTAGAGAACTTAGACTAGATATATTATTATTCTTCTTTTTTATACGTTTTTAGTAGTAACTATTACTAGAGATATTTAGTTTTCTAAGCTAGTAATATTCTTAATAAATGCCTAAAGAGTAGCGTTAGTAAGAGTAGTAGTTAGAGCTAGAATCTTAGAGATAGTAATAATAAAGCTATTCTTATAGGTAGTAGAAACGTTATTATTACTAGTGTAATAGCGCTTACTACCTTTATTAGTAGTACTACTATACTTAAAGCACTAGCTTTACTTAGATAAAATAGTAAGCTAAGTCTTAGTGTAACTATAGTTAGTGTAGATACTAGATATAGTAGTCTTACTACTACTTAAAGAGGTAGCGCTACTACCTCTACGCCTACTATAACTACTATTACTACTATTATTACTAGCGCTAGTGTTAGAACTAGTAAGCTTTAGAAACTATTACTAAGTATAGTAGTTATAAATAAAGCTATTCTAGGTATTACTAATATAATACTAAAACGCAGCGTTATAGCTATATTTTATAAGATAAATAGCGTACTAGATAAGTTTACTATTAGATATATTTATAGATGCAAGAACTAATATAAACTAACTAACCTAGATATTAAAGCTTTTGCTATTCTTCTATATAAAACTATTAGAGCTCTTATTATAGAGAGTAGTAGTAGTATTAGTATATACGTTAGATATATTATAGATATAGTCTAGAGTAGTAAAAATCTTATTTACGCTAATAAACTAATTTTATAAGATTAGATTAGTGTAATACTTAACTTACTAGGTAGTAGAGCTACGTAAGTAATTAATTACGTAGTCTATCTAGTTCTAGATAGTAGTGTATATATTAGACTTTAAAAGAAAGTTCTTAGTAGCCTAGCGCTAGTACTTATACTTAGCGCTATTAGTATTATCTTTATAGAATATCTTAATATTCTTAAGCTTTGCGCTAGTAGAGGTAAGGTTCTTAGAGATATAAGAGTAAGGCGTAGCTAGGTAAGGCTATAGCTATAGAGTAGATAGTAGTAGTAAACTACTTAGATAAAAAGTATTATAGCTATAAGAACTACTAAGTAGAAAAGCTAAAGAGTTATTACCTTAGCTAATAAATAGGTTTAACGCAGTAATAGCTAGTCTATTAGAAAAACTACTACTATAGATGTATCTACTAGTAACGCTACTACTAACTCTAATACTACTATTAGTAGAGACGTCTAGACGCTATTAAAGCTAGTTCTTTTTATTAACTAGTTTACTAATATAGATATAAAGATAGATATTAGAGTTATAGAAAGCTTTAATCTTATTATTAATAATAGTAGACTAAGCTATGTATAAGTTCTTAGTTATAATTATCTAGTTATACTTCTTAGTTAGTGTTTTAATAGTAAGATTAGTAGTAGCCTAGGTTTACTATTAAGCTTAGTTAATATAAGAGTTAATCTCTTCTTTACGTAGGTAAGCCTTATTAGTTAGCTACTTAACTTTATTATACTAATTATAGTAATTAGTTATAATAGTAAAGAAGTAAGTAAAGATATATTTACTAAACTTCTTAATAGTGTTAGTAAACTAAACAGTGTTACGTATATTAGTAATAATCTTCTATTTATTATTCTTATAAACCTAGAATAAGTAGATATAGATAATATTAGTGCTATTATTATATTCTATATCTAGAATAGTAGACTTAGCTAGCTTAGTAGTAGCCTTAAGTAACTAGTAGTAAGACTTATATTAGTAACTTATATAATTAGTATTATTACTATTACTATTATTACTACTACTACTACTATCTTAAGTAAACTAAATATAACACTAGCGCTAGTGTTTTATAAAGGCGTTAGCTTACTTCTAGTAAAGCTTAGCCTTTTTATTATTATTAAGATTATTATTATTCTTAAAGTTATCTAGATTATTATTAAAGCTCTAGGTATTAATCTAGGTACTAGTTATCTAAGTTTTGTTAGCGTTAGCGTTATAAGCTAGCGCTAGTGTAGCACTACTAGTGTTTAGTTAGACTATATTACTACTTATTAGTGTAGAGATATAGAATATAAAAAAGCTATAGTAACTTTATATTACGCGCTACTAGAGATATAGAGAGCTATAGTAACCTAGTATTACGCGCTAATATATATTATTATTTTATAACTAATATATAATTTACGTATAAGTAAATAGAGCTTATTTTAAAAAAAAGCTTATATAATATAAAAGATATAAATAGTAATAATTAGATTTAATAAAATATAAGCTATTATATAAAATATAAAAGTGTAAAACCTTTATATATAGAAAGCTAGTAAGTAGTCTAGTCTAATTAGGCTAGGCTAGTTACGTAATAATATAACTAGGTAGTTACTAGCTAGAACTATAATAATACTAGAGCTCTAAACTCTAGAAAAGTGTAATAAGATAGATTACGCCTTTTTAAGTACTTTAGATAAATTTAAGTCTAAAGCTAACTAGTCTAGCTTAGATAAAGCTAAAACGCGCTATTATATAGTAAGAATACTAGTAACTACTAAAGAGAAGTTATAAGCTCTCTAAGAATATTATAATAACTCTCTAGTAAGCTACTTTAGAGTAAAATATACTCTAAAAAAGCTATAAAAGTACTACTTTTAGAAGAGTATATATAAAAATATAAAGTAATACTATAAGAATTATCTTATATATAGAAAGTCTACTTTTAT
>NW_026250745.1:0-45720 GCF_024043175.1 Alternaria infectoria
GCTGTTTCAAACGGCGGCTTGAAACAGCGGGCAGCAGGACTATATAGTCCCCAGCAGCTAGGAGCGGGCGCTGGATCCAGGTCTATTCCTTCCCAAGGTCCCCTCTTTTCTTCATATTTATACTGATAGTTCAGCGCAGTACAACCTCGCATGAGCAATGACACTGGGGTCACTCCCAAGAAGACCCCGACACCGCGCAAGCCCAAGGCCACGGCGGCGACCGCGCCCAAGTCCAAGTCCAAGGCTGACGACGGCACCGACACCGAAGTCACCCCCAAGAAGACCCCGACACCGCGCAAGCGCAGGGCCATGGCCGACGCCATCGACACCGAGGTCACTCCCAAGAAGACCCCGACACCGCGCAAGCGCAGGGCAAAGACTGACGAGGACGGTGGCCGCGCCCAAGTCCAAGGCTGACGACGGCAGACGCCGAAGAGGATGGATCAATGGTCAAATTCAAGGTATTTACTCATACAACTATTGACGCTGAGTCTAACTGAGTGTAAGGTCTGCTAGCGCCAACCCTCGCATATATAAACCTCCCACTGGCTCTCCCCCATCCTTCCTTTCCTCCACCCACACCAGCTTCGTTGTTGGGGTATGCACAATACCCCAACAACGAAGCTGGCGACCAGATATTGTACGCTCAATACCCCAACAACGAAGCTGGCAACCAGCCGTTTGACACTATGAGGCTAGGATATTTTGCTAGTTATTTGAGCCGTCGCGCAAGCATTTAGGTATGTTGGCAGTCACTTTTTCCGGTGTTAGATGCAGAAATTGATGGTTACAGAACACGTTTGTGAAGCGGCAGTATGGCACGACACAGTAAGTCCCACCGCATGACACAACCTTCCTCCGCACCCCCCTTTCAGTCTGCTAACATACTGCAGCCCCCCATTCCATACCCTCTCCTCCTGCGATTGTTACGCCCTGCCCACGGACGCATCAGGCATTCCACACCATCCTAACGGTCCTCCGCTCAGCGCCGCCTCACAACACACACATATGGGGGAGCAGCGACAGGTTCTGCGAGCTGTGCTTTGGAAGGCTGCAGATGTAGGTGATGGAAATGAGGATGCTACCAGCCAGACTGGAGGTGAGGAAGTGAGCTGTTGATACCTCGCTGTGGCTGATCCTCATGGGATGGAGCTCTATCAGCGTCGATCTGGGTGTTGACAGGTTTGACTCGGGCCTTGGAAGTCGGTGATCAGGACCTGTGTGTTGGGTGGTCATTTTGGGTGGGTGGAAATGGCGGGGTTGGGATGGCGGCTCTAGGATGGCACGGTGCATCTTCTCAATGACAAGCTTCAGTGGCACTATTCCTTTGACCACTGATATCCTGGGCAAATAAGTGACATGAGCGAAGTGATACCATCAGCAGTGGCATGAATTTCTATCGCAATGATCTGGGACTGGTAATGATATTCTTCCGCAATTAATCTAGAGTTGTTCACACAATGGTTTTGCTATGCAAAGCCATCCTCGCAGCTATGTCTTTGTTCTACAAATGCATTGCCAGCTAATTGCATGGCTGCAGTGAGACCATTCATTTGCAGGAAGGATTTGGAGGACCAGCCCATTAGCACGGTAATGTCATTGGGATGCGACGCCCATCAACAAGTGTTAGGTTGCCATCGCATTCCTGGCAGGAGGTGGTTGGGAGCGACTGCCCATTCTCGCAGGATGCGATCATCGCCCCAACCACGTCGCACCCGCCATCTCATCCGCAGTCAACATCATTGGCAGTGTAACACGTGTGGCATTTTAACATTCATTGCATTCCAAAGGCTTGTAAACTCTACTTTGACCCTCCATGACTGTTGACATTTCAATGTGGCGTTGAGGCCTCATCCATGACGAATCCCGAGCGCTGCCAAGAACCATAAGGGGATCCGGCAACCAGTCACACGAATTTTCTACCAATGAGAGACGCGACATTTGCCGTAAAGTCATCACCTTTTATTCATTGCCAGAAGCGTAAGGGATATATCTAAAGAGGGAAGTGCATCGTAATACGTTTCCCAGACATGGCAATGCAAAGAACCAAAAACCATCCGAAGAACCTCGTGCATTGGTCGCCTAGTGCAAATCGCACGGGAGAATGCTACGTTTGCCGCGGAGCTACAACTTTGCACGCAATATGCAAAGAGTGTTGCAGCCCCGTTTGTAATCTGTCTGCAGTCTGCGCCTTGCTTCCTGCCAAACAGTCTACGTATTGAGCGATGCGCTTATTTGGGAGCCTCCTTGGCGTCGATGCAGGCCTCCTCACCCATAGCGGTAAGGATAATGACGTCTGGTGGTATGTCAGTAAGACCCAAAAATCGCCTATTCCGAGTGTAACTTACTGGTGTCCTTTCCGTCCTCGGTGAACATCTTGTTGATCTTGTCACCAACTTCACCATCGGGGATCTTGACGTCGTCCTTGGTGGAGCCGTCGTCGGACATGAGGGAGAGGAAACCGTCGTCAGTAACGTCGAGCTAGTTCGCGTGTTAGCTCAGGCTTCGCATTGGAGCCTCATGGGCCACTTACGAGCTGGTACTCGCGACGGGTGACGTTGGGAACGTCCATGTTGTGGGTGGAGGGGCAGAGATCTTCGAGCTTCTTGCTGGTGAAGATGTCGATGGCGACCAGATGGACCTTGGCGTGGCCGTGCTTTCCGGTCTTGGAGGTGGTCATCTCGACGATCTTGCAGGGGCGGTTCTTGATGCAGACGAAGCCGTTCTTCCTCAAGGCAGAGCACTGCATGGGGTAGGTGGTGGAGGCACCCGCATCGGCGGAGTCGAAGGTGTGCTCATGCTATAATTTACGGCGTCAGTACTGGGCGCAAGAGGGCGGCGCATGAGGGTGCGAAGCTGGAGCGCAGCTGGCGACAGTGCTCCGAAGGGTGGGGTAAGAGCACATGCGGGGCTGGATTCCGAGGGACGTACCTGCGCGTCGTTGTTGTCCGCCATGGTGATGAATGAGAGTTGGATGCGACGGGGAGGAGAGGCTGAGTTCGGGCTGCTGGGCGAAGGGCAGTGGGGTGGGCAGTGTCCTTAAATGGAGATGGAGAGAGAAGTCTTTTGCGTGGGCAAAATTGGGCAGGCGCGGAGGGGAAGGTGGCGCTAGCGGATCCCTGTCTAGCTCGCGGATTAAACAATCGCCGGGCCTGCTATGTGAATCGAGGTGCTCTACAGCTGCCCTCAGAGCTCGCTATCCGTGTTTGATTCTTAGCATGCACCCTTGAACTGATTGCGACCCAGTAGGCATCATGTGGGGTCTAGATAGGCTCTCTTCGTACTCGACGCCCACCGGCACGCCGCCTCCACGACGCGACTCGTACTCGCCCGCTCCCCGAAGGGGCTATCCAGCACCCGCGCAACCCGTGAGGCCGGGGCTGAATCCGCGATCGTCTTCGCTGACGCCCCTCATATCGCCCAATGCTTCGACTGCGAGCCTGCCTCTATCCGCGCGCATGCCAAATGGCGGGCCACGTAGGCGCCAGACAGGGGGTGTTCCGCCCAACGTGCCAGATCCCGTACACGTGCTAGAGTCGATTATGGGAGGACCGCCGCGCAACTCGCCTGCCACGAACGGGGAAGACTCGACGCATATATCGGAGAAGCCTGAAGTGGTAGAGGAGGAGATTGATTTCGGGGACCTGAGCTTGCACGATTTCGCTGCGGCGAAGACTGCAGAGCGACAGCAGCCCACTTCTGTACATACATATAGCGCGCAGTCAGTCGAAGAATGTATGTTTTCATGCTCAGAGTCCCAGGTCTTTGCTCATTGTGCTTGCAGATGACAAAGACAAAGACAAGTTTGAGGACCTTCACAAGTCGATATTGGCGTGCGATGAGGTGCTCAAGTCGGTGGAAGCAAACCTGACAAACTTCCAGTCGGATCTCGAGGCTGTGTCTGCAGAGATAGAATCTCTCCAGAACCGGTCCATTGCTTTGAACACCAAACTGGAAAACCGAAAAGTGGTGGAGAAGCTCCTGGGACCGGCGGTCGAAGACATCAGCATATCACCAGCTGTGGTGCGCAAGATCGCTGAAGGTCCGGTCGATGACGGCTTCGTGCGCGCCCTTGCAGAAGTCGAGAAACGGTCCAAGACAGTCAACGACAAGGCCAAAGAACATCCAGACTTGATGGCCATAAAGGACGTCAAGCCCCTGCTGGACGATCTCATAAATCGCGCCGTTGAACGAATACGAGACTACATAGTCGCCCAGATCAAGGCCATCCGTTCACCTTCCATCAATGCGCAGATCATCCAACAGCAAGCATTCCTAAAATACAAAGACTTGTATTCTTTCCTCGCGAAACACCAAGCAGAGCTTGCGCAACAGATAGCGCAGGCATACGTGTATACCATGCGGTGGTACTACCTCAACCACTTCAGCCGCTATCGAACTGCGCTCGAAAAGATCAAAGTACATGCTATGGACAGGTACGATGTTCTGGGCGAAGATCCCAGTGCGAGAAGAGCTGGAACTCTGCTCGGTCAGTCTCGAAACGCACCAGTTGCATACGACGCTTTCTCTCTCGGACGACGTCGCGACGCACTGAAGAGCTCCTCTGTCAATGCCTTGCCAGCGAACGTTGCCGAGGACGAGAAGTCGCCGCATTACCTCGAAGTCCCTTTCCGCAGCTTCAACCTCGCACTCGTCGACAACGCATGTTTTGAGTACACGTTTATATCTACATACTTCGCCCCATCACAGAACTTCCACGCCATTTCACGAACCTTCAACTCCATCTTCGAGCCTACGCTAGCAGTCGGTCAAGCGGTTACAAAGTCGCTCGTGGAAGCAACAACAGACACGCTTGGTATACTGCTGTGCGTACGACTTAACCAGCACTTCGCATTCGAACTACAACGTAGGAAGGTGCCGACGGTGGAAGGCTATATTAACGCAACCAATATGCTACTCTGGCCACGGTTCCAGCAGGTTCTGGACATGCATTGCACCTCACTCCAGAAAGTCACTTCATCTCTACCCGGCCGGCCTTCGACCGGTGCGGCGCTACTTGGCTCAAGCTCTTCCACCGCTACCTCCACAGCGCCAACACCTCTCACACAAAAGTTTGCAAACCTTCTCCAAGGCATTCTGGCTCTCTCTTCGGAAGCAGGTGACGACGAGCCAGTCAGTGTATCCGTGGGCAGACTGAGGAGCGAGTACGAAGCCTACCTCACCAAGCTGAGCAAGGGTATCAGCGATGCACGGAAGAGGGAGAGATTCTTGTGTAACAACTATAGCTTGGTGTGTACGATTTTGGCAGATGTTGAAGGAAAGCTTGGGGAGGAGATGAGAGCACACTTTGAGAAGCTGAGAGATGCTTTCGACAAGTAAAGTAGCTGATAAGAACAATGAACATCAGCACTACAGGCTGACAGACATTCTGGCAATGTCTTCTGTTCTGTGTACTCAATTATCTATTAGACACTCACTCCCATACGAGCAAGAAAACCAATAGGTGCAGGCAGGTCTAGTTGTCCTCTGTCGACTAGATTGATGTGATGTCATTCATTCCATTTCTATCCAATGCGTGCTCTTTGATTATCGAGTCTTTTCGCTAAATAGACACAGCGCAGCTCAGCATATGGCGCTCTCTAACCCATCAACGGGGCCCAGTCCTTCTTCGCTTGCTCGGTGAAGAAAGGCTTGACGTAGATGCCCTTGCCAAGAGTGAATCCCTTGCTCCTCAACAGCATGTACATGGCGTTGAGGTGGAAGTAGCCTGAAAGTCCGTGTGAGCATACATTCTACATTTAACATGTAGTTCCATCGAGGGTAATACTAACTGTTGGGAATGACGAAGCTGTTGTAGTATTCAGCCAAGTTAGACATAGTCATAGTCTTGCCCGCAACGGTTACATCGAAGCTCTTTCCAGCGCTCTCGTTGTAAGTCTTCTCGTCAACGGCGTCAAAGACAGCGGCAAACTGCTTGAAGAAGTTGATGACGTCGTCGAGGGACGAGAATGACGAGGGGTCCAGGTTAGGGGGTGCGGCCGAGCCGTTGAGCTTCAGGGTCGTGAGTCCATCGAGTGGGAACTTGCCGACGAGGATGGGTTGCATGCGGAGGGGAAGCATGTCGCCGAGCTGGGCGTTGAGAAGGTCCTGATCGGAGGGCAGCGAGCTGTTCTTTGCCTGCTCTTCCTTGGCTGCTGTGAGGAAGCCAACAGCGCTGTTGGCGATGCCCTTGAAGGTGGGCACGGTGGCCTGGTAGAAGGAGGTGGAAGCCATTTTGGTGAGTATGTATGTATGTCGAAGTGGGGGTATGTGTTAAAGTAAGAGTATATTCAGATAGATGTATGAGCGAAAATTTGTATAGATGTGTGAAGAAAAAGAAAAGGGCGATCGCCCGAGTTATCTATATACCTGGGTACTCGAGATTCTGGAATGTACCCCTCGATCCGCGCATAACACGTACGTCGGCCCATTGTTTGTCGTTAACCCCGTTCCGATAATCCTGTCTCAGACCCCGTAGACTGCATAGCGCCGTTGAACTGCCGAGTGTGTGGGCTCAGGGCTTCTAGTCTACTGCACCACTGTGGATACAGTAGGCATCGAGATATACATAGTCCTTTTGCAATGAATAAGGTCAGAACTCTCGGTCGGACATCGAGCGAACGAGGTCCGGGCTGAACGTAAGGGAAATCGAGTCTGAGGCTCAGACATGTAAGTGTGACGCACCTGCATGTATTCTGAGGTGGTGAGACCGGAGAGCGGGCCTTTCCGCACTGGTACTGCACAACATTGCCCCGCCTAGTCCAGTGCACAGACCACAAAATTTCTACGTTCGCCGCCGTAAACCTCGGCATGCACGTACAGGACGGACTACTTCACATCCGTCACGGTGATCGCTGACACATCCTTGGTGGATACTATTCCGCTGTCCAGTTTCACGTCTAGAAAATTAATCATCAAGCATGGCCAAGCGGAAACGTAGCGCGAATGCGCAACTGCAGGCTGCAAAGAAGCAGTACCCGAACAGCATTCCAAGTCCACCACAAGATGCGAATCCACTCGAGCCAGCAAGCGTACATTCGGTCATCTCATCTGAAGAGATCGAGGTCGCAATTGAGACATTACAAACGCTATCCGCACATCCACTACTGATCAAGTCAAAAGCGTGCAAAGACCTAAGGACCGCTGTATACGACTTCCGTCAAGCATGTACTACCGGCCTGAACTCAGCTGGTATGTCTAATATCATGTGTTTCAACATCGAAGACTAAGCGTAAGAATAGATGGCAGTAACCTCACTGCGCGAATATCAGGTGCGCTCACAGACGCCAAGTACACAGAAGCCCTCATCCTGTTGGCAGAGATGCGCATCAGGAAAGACACCCCAACACTAGGTGCTCTTTGTCGTTGGGTGCGTACTCTGGACGTAGTCTCCGGACTGTCCATCCACGTGCAAGTCCCTAGTCATACAGTGGTCGGTACAAATGCGCAAAACGACGAACTGATTGGGGTGCTGGATTCGATACTAAGAGTCACGGGTCCGACAGACACCACAGCCCACGGCATAGACATCGCATCAGGTATCTCATTACAAGACACCTGGGATCTACGAGGCACCAGCAAACCCACTCGTCAAGTTCGACAAAGCGTTGAAGACAAGAGCATCTTTACATCATGCTCTCCAGATCTCAAGGACCGTTTCCGCATTATTGAAACTACCGCCGGTCTGCAGCGCAAGCCACCAAATCTTCATCCCGCAATCCTCTACGCCTCTCAAGACGACGCCGTGCTGCTCGGCAAAGGACCCAAGACGGAATGCTTCAAGCACCCAATCGTACCCAACCTCCGACTGATCAAGGACGTACTTTCTCCAGAAGAATGCTCCGCCATCATCGCAGCCGGCGAAACTATAGAGTTCATCCCCGATGCGCCGATGCGACCGCAAGGTGAAGACACTAGTGTGCTAGCCCACAACTTCTACTGGATCGTCGACCAAGCATTCCACGACAAGCTCTGGGAAAGAGTAAAGGCCTTTGTACCGGACAGCGTGGCTGGCAAGAAAGTGCGCGGTATCAACCGACGCTTCAGAGTATACAGATACGTGCCTGGTGCTGAGTATCGTATGCATATCGGTTTGTAGATTCTGAACAAACTAAAATGATCCATATGCTAACTCTGGCAGATGGCGCTTGGCCACCTTCAGGTATCGATCCCGTCACCGATGCTTACAAGTACGATGCCTCGCCAGCCGATGCGCGCCAGTCTTCTCTCTTCACCTTCCTTATCTACCTCAACGACGAGTTCAAGGGTGGGGAGACGACTTTCTTCGTTCCTAGTGTTAAAGAGGGTGTCATCAATGCTTACCCTGTAAAGCCTATCATGGGCAGTGTCGCGGTATTTCCACATGGCGAGGCGCAAGGAGCGCTACTTCACGAAGGCACGGGGGTTGTTGAGGGTGCGAAGTATGTTATTAGGACTGATGTCGAGTATGATGTCGACAGTACAGCCTGAAGAGCTGCGCTTCATGTTATACTACAGCAGAGACGGCCGCGCAATTTCGCATCGAGTCTGTAGAAACACATCACAACAAAATATCAGAAGGATACAACTCAGTTTCATGCAGCAGACAGATCCCATATCGTCATTTCCAGTCATCCAGAACGTGCTATGTAGTCATGCTAACCCCCCAAGTCCCAACCCAATATCGTTGCCCCCCAAAGAAAAATGGACAAACCACATCATGTGTATAGAACATCGTCACAAGAAAAACCCTTGAACCTAGATACCATCAAACGCCCCCCTAGTAGAAAAGAACACAAAAAACCTAATAAGCAACACCACTAACCTTCCTCTGCGTCATCCCACTCCACCCACCTCCTCTCCCCTCCTCGGCAATCTTCCCACTAACATCTCTCCTGCGACCTGGCGTACCCAGATCCGACTCATCAAACTCATACGGGTTGATGTAATCGACACCGGAGCGGCTGACGACGCGCGGCGACTGGCCCTGCTTGGGTGTGTAGTTCGCCTCGCCCGTGCGCTTGATGCTCGTGTAACTCTTCTTGTGCAGCGTGAACGGCGAGCCGGCCACGTTGTTGTGCGTGGGGACGGGTGGAGGAGTGTTGACGGCGTATTGTTTTGTGGCGCTGGGGAAGTGGTTGGGTTGTTGGCGGAAGGAGCCTTTTGTGGGGGAGGGAGAGTTGGAGGCGCTGCGCACGCCTTCGGTGGCGGCTTGGAGGTTGCCGTAGTACCGCGATTTCGGGGTGCCGGAGCGGGAGTGCGAGCGGTCGAACGTCTTTTCGGTGGAGATGGAGGTTGTGGTCTTGGTGCGCTGGAGGCTGGGTGGGGGAGGGGAGGTGGCTTTGTAGGGGTCGTAGAAGGTGGCTGTGCCGGGGGGAGATGGCGGGTTCTGGCTGAGGGGGTTCATGCGTAGGGGTTCGGGTGCCTCGGGCTCTTCTTCGTAGTCGGAGACGTCGTCGTAGGGTGAGACAGTGTTGTAGCCGTTGTTGGCGTTCGAGGGGAACATTGTCTGCTTGGGCGCTGGGTAGTGGTCGTGGTGCTCGTCTTCCTCGTCAGGATGCACGAACCAGTTGTCGTTCTTGAGGCTTTGCTGGGAGTTGCGCTGGAGGGAGAGATCACCAGTCGCTTCTTGTTTGGAAGAGCGTGCGGTTCCGGGAGGAGTGTGGAAGGATTCCTTCGAGGAGGACGAGGTAACGTGGGATCCGCCACGAGAGTGTCGTTTGATGTTCGCTTGTTGGGAGAGCATAGACTTGCGTTGGGCCAGTGTCTGATTGTCTTCCTCGTCGTTGAGTAGATCGTCACGGTGGTTGAGCTCTTTGCGGGACTGGTATGCGGAAGGAGGCTGGGAGTACATGGAGAAGCGCTCCCTGGATTGGCGAGCTGAAGCAGGTGTATGGGGCGAATATGTAGTTTCCGAGTCTGTTCGCGTGTGCATGAATGCGACCTGGTTCTTGGTAGGGCTTGGGACATCGCTGTAGATATAGGAAGGAGTCTTCGAATCGCGGCGGTCTCCGGCAATGGTGCTCTGGTCGCTGAACCTCTTCTCTTGGTCTGACGTGAGAGGCGTAATGGCTGAGATTGAAGAGTTCTTGTGCTTGTGCTTGGTCTTTCTGCGCGAAGTCAGGTTGTCCTCAAGTGGGTTCATGTCCGGCGGCAGCTTTGAAATCTTCCTGAAGAGAATAGCCAAGTACAGATCAATGGCGGTTGAGAGGACGTGGAGGCCGCCGGTGGCAATTGCGGTAATCCATGTTGTCAACAGGACTATGTTTGTCTCATTGTCTGTAGGGAACATGGTGCGCCACCGCCCAAGTGTTCCGGCATCCATATCGGAGTTGCGACGAGCCATGAGTACGGTGAAGACGTAGAACGGGATAAAGCCGGCGTCGGTAACGAGAGCAAAGAAGTGGTAGCTGGCGGAGCTTCCGGCTGGTCGCGTCTTGGGATTGCGGACTAGATGGTATATCGCGTATAGACAAACGATGAGGTCCACACCGGGCTGTTTGTGTTAGCGAAGTTTTAAATGTTGACTGAGTTGTGCATACCGGTATCCTCAAAATGTAGCCCTCTGTATCTTGCGCACCTCGAATGAAGATACCGCACAGCATGATGCCAATTGCGCCAAGCAGAGTGAGGGTCTTCAGACTGAACTGGATCCATCGCGCAATGTCGATGAAGACTTTCGTCTTCGGGCTCATCTCCTTCGCGTGTGTGTTACCATACGGAAGGATGAGGTAGCTGTCCGGGTGCTTGTTGAAGTCGATGTAAGGACCTTCCTGCTTCTTCTTCGGTGGTGGAGGAGGCATGCGACTAGCCATGGTAACTGCCTTTGGATTGAACGTCGACCGGGTGGGGTCGGTGTCAATCATCGAATCCCTCGATGCTGCGTACATATGGGGCTGCCAGCGGCCTGCCATTGTTGCGATGGAGAGCGAGAAGTAACGAAGGAAGGAAGTTCTGCTGCACACGACCGTCAGAACAGAAGGTGAGAGACGTCTTCTCGCTTATTAGCAAAGAGATGCAAATGCTGGTTGATAGCTGACATGGGCCCACGCGGGGACCTGGGGTGATATGTATGTAAATATGGGGTTGTCATGACAACAATCAATATCGACCAATGTAGATCCAGAACGGCTCATGACGTGAGGAAGCACGGATGGGACGGGTTTAGGCATTGACTAGTCGCAGCCACGAGCGGCTGAAACCTGTATTAGCCAGGAACATGTGGGGGCCCAATGAGTTGCAGCAAGGAATTGTGGTCAGGTTTGCTTTGTCGGTGGTTTGAGCGGCACGTTGGGCGGAGGTGAGGCCCAACAGTTCGATGACCAAATCATGGTAAACAAGAAGCATTGAATCAGACTGGCCTTCACTCATCATGATTCCAATGAGGCTCTGATGGTCGCGGCGTTGACTGGGTCCAAGGATGGATGCCATTGACCTCGGGAGCGTCCTGTTTGGTGGACCTTAGTCATCTCGAAGTTCCTCGTGCGGCGATCGCCGCTATCAGATGCAAGGACCTTCACACCATGCACCTTGTCCGGCACCTACAGAGGACGCCCTATGTTTGCGCTAGCTGCACTCAACGCATATCAGGCGCGTCGGCTCCGATAATACGCGACCATGGTACCTTGAAGCATGCGAGAGCGATCAGCACGATACGATATCGGACAACAAAGCCGTCTCCATACAACAGCGCATCTGCAACACCAAGACCACTTCGCAATGCCTACAGCACGACTGCAACCGCGCGCGGGCGCCTTCGCGTCGCAATCATCGGTTCGGGACCGGCAGGCTTCTACACGGCATACCGATTAATGAACAAGAACCAAGATGCCGTCGTGGACATGTACGAGCAACTCCCGGTGCCGTACGGGCTTGTCCGCTATGGCGTTGCGCCGGACCATCCAGAGGTCAAGAACTGCCAGGACACATTTGAGGAGGTCGCGCAATCGCCGCGCTTCAACTATATTGGCAATGTGAGAGTTGGACACGATATCGAGTTGGCCAAGATGAAGCCCCACTACGACGCGATACTGTTCTCATACGGCGCAAGTGAAGATAGGCAATTGGGAATTCCAGGCGAAGATTTACCGGGTGTATACTCAGCAAGGTCTTTTGTAGGATGGTACAATGCGCTGCCGCAGTTTCGGAGCCTGGAACCCAATCTCCAAGCTGGCGAACAGGCAGTCGTCATAGGGCAGGGAAATGTGGCACTGGATGTTGCGCGCATATTGCTCAGCCCTGTCGACAGTCTACGGCATACCGACATCTCGGAGCAGGCTATCCAGACGCTATCAGAGAGTCGGGTGCGATCTGTAAGGGTCGTTGGCCGGCGTGGGCCAATACAGGTACGTCTCATTATCCGCATGCATTGATATATCGCTTACTGGAAGCCAGGCTGCCTTCACTGTCAAAGAGGCTCGCGAGCTCATGAACATCCCCTCCGTCGCCTTCGAACCAATCGACCGCTCCCTCTACCCACCCGAGATCAAGAAGCTCCCCCGAGTACAAAAGCGGATAGCTGAAGTCCTTCTCAAAGGTAGCAAGGCTACTAAAGAGGAAGCGTCTCGGTCATGGGCCCTTGACTTCATGCAAGCGCCCAAGTCTATGCACGCAGACGCCGGCCACCTGTCGTCAATCGCCTTTACGATACAACAATTCGTCCCTGACGCCAGTCCCTTCGACCAACGAGCCCGTGTCGCACCTACAAACGAAGAGACATCGCTAGAGGCCTCGCTGGCTTTTAGATCCGTAGGATACAAATCGACCGGTCTACCTGGCCTTTCCGACATCGGCGTACCCTTCGACGAGAAACTCGGCATAATACCCAACGACATGCACGGTCGTGTCATCACACCATCGGCAGGGCCTGGCAGCTTGACAGCTGGTCATGTTCATGGGTTATACTGTGCAGGCTGGGTCAAGCGTGGGCCGACCGGCGTCATCGCTAGTACCATGCAAGACGCCTTTGCATCTGCGGACATCATTGCGCAGGACTGGGAGGCCGACGTACCGTTTTTGAACGATAGCAGCGGCGACAATAGAAGCACGGGTCTCGGCTGGGATGGCATCAAAGATAATGTCACTAGTACCAGACCGCTGAGTTGGTCGGATTGGAAGAAGATCGATGAGGCTGAACGAGCAAGAGGCAAGAGCAAAGGGAAGGAGAGGGAGAAGTTCCAGAGCGTGGAGGAGATGCTCAAAGTTTTGGATGCATGAAGAATCTTTTAAAAAATTTTAGACCCAAAATATGCATGGCGTATTGACCCGCTAGGTGCTTCTCTCCAGCCGGACATGTAGGTGAAGTTGGCAGCTTTTGGAAGTATGTTTTGTATATAGTCGTGCCGTTCTTCGACTCCCAGGGACATCAAAACATGACCTGCCGCAACATGATCTGGTTTTGATATGATGGACAAGCCCTCCGACTCGAGTCTCTTCCCTCAATATTTGGTATATTAGCACTAGTGACGCGTTTTGAACACAAGCACTTTGTTTGCATGGACGGTGCACACAGCCAGACGCAAATCATGAGTTCCTAGTTTCTTGGTTCTAGAGAGCAGAAACTCGCACATCCGCCAGTTCCTTCAATTTTTGGAAATTTGTGCCAGAGATTGGTGTGCAGAAGAGTTCTCCAGGCAACGTTGAAGATTATATACTCTTATATGCCTAGTGATGAGGTCGAAAATGTATGAAATGAAAACATGCATCGCGATGTGCTGTCGCAAGGTGCTCTTCTCATAGACCGGAGCCATCTTGTTTTGCGTGTCTTCCACACAAATCATTATCGATGGGGGCTCCTCTTTTGGAAACACAGCTCAGGAAAAGACATCCCTCAGTTCCACCAGAGTTTTAGTTTCCTGAGACCGCGCGGTGTGTTAAAGAGGAGAAGATGTCTGCAAGACCGAGCTTATTTTATACGCTCTTGCAGCAGCCGGCTGCATGGGAAAGATCTTGGTGAGTTTTTGAATATAGAACGTAGCCGATGCGAGTCAGATACTCCAGGCCCACCAACATGAAAATAGCAACACCTTGATTTTTGGGTCCCGACATGCGTTCCTTATCTTCTCTTTTGAGAGGCAGCGCCGCAAGGCATCCGTTGGTTTGATAAAAGTTTTGGGAGAGCAGAGCTTAGAAGAATCGTCATGGAAGAATACGAATCTGATTTCGGAGCAGGGCGGAGGCAGCGATCTACATCACCTGGAATATCTTTCTTTTGAGGTGTCGAGAAAGAGTAGAACATCTCAAAGTTGTATGTTGGGAGACGACCACAACAAGTAATCGTGGAAGGAAGTTTTTCGAGCTCAGTCTCATGAGTCGGACTGGAATAATTTTTGGAAGCAGACAGGAAGGCCGCAGACATAGTGAGATGCAACAACGTTTTTGGAAATCTTTCAGGAGACTTTGAGTAATGAGGAGTGAACACAGAGTACGAAAGCCAGATTTATATACTCGGCTGACGGCCGACAGCGGCGTCGCGGAAACTACCGGGTCTCCGTTTGTGTCCTTGAGTGATCAATCACATGAGCCACGATCATTCGCATCACCATCGAGCTTGATCAACACGCGCATAGTCTCTCAGAACGTACTTCAATCGGATCTATTCGTATTTCTATCATACATCATGGTATACATGCGGCTTGTCCTGCTTCCAATGTCCCCACGTCCCTTTATCGGTTCCCAAAACCCATAAAGCTATCCCTCACAGGTACATTCCCATCAATCGGCCTGCTATACCTACTACTAACAGTTTTCTGAGTCCTCGTCGTCATATACAAACTCGCCGGCATAGGCGGAGGCCACAAATCTTGAACAGTGACGCCAGTCATCCTCGGTCCGGTAGCGGCTGCCATCGGGGGCCGGGGAGATAGCAAGGGGTCAAACACGCCCGAAGAGGGGCGACGTTCTCCGTATGTAGTCGACCGGTTGTAGAACTCTTCGTCGCCATAATTCATACTTTGGACAGGGTATGTGTAGCCTCCAGTCTTCGGGTTGTATATGCCGCGCTCCTGGTAGTTGATCCGCTCTTCGGGTGAGAGGAAATTGTCGTCTTGTGCTTCTGCTTCATTGATGCTTCCTTCTTTCCTGAAGTTGAATGGAGTGCCGATGCCGCTATCTTCGGATCCTTTGAGCTCTTCAGTCTTTCGTTGGGTGAGTTTGGGTTTGGTGGTGATCAATCTGGAAACGGATAGTGGGTCTTTCCTGTCGAAACCGAACGTGGCCATCGTGTCGCTTCGTTTGAGGCCACTAGAACCAACAGTCGTTGTTCGAGTTATGCCAGCCGCCTCTTTCTTGGCAATGTGTTGTTCCAACCAGGCTCGAATACCGACTAATGCCGTGGCACTGATCTGTATCATCAAGACTATACTCACGAGACCAGAAACGCTCGCTGAGGTCAGCACCGCGTCAGCGACGCAAAGTGATATGGCACGCAGTGTGGCGAAACCCTGTAAGAAGGCGAATTGGCCCAGCCCCAATAGTAGCTGGGTACTGATACCACTGATGAGGTAGATGCGTTGCGGTGTCTTCGCAACCGCGATAGGGCCTTTAATGCCGGCGAATGCTGCGGGTGAGGGATGCGGGATCTCTGTACGAAGACGAACGATGGAGAATCCCACTGCTGGGAAAAGGAATATGAGACAAACGAGGCCCATGATGCCATGTGTGTCGCGGAAATGACGAGAGCTTCCCATACCGACCATACCTAGGACTATACCAGTGATGCCTAGAATGGCAAACGTAATCAACAGGCCCATGCGCCATTTCCTGTTCTTGGCTTCATCAACTGGGAAGCCGGTCAGGACAGAGAACCGCCAGACTACGCCTAGGACAAGGTATAATGGAAGGAAGGTAAGAAAGGCGAGACCAGCGAACAAGACGTGTAATCCTGTGATGACTGCGAACGGGACGAGCGCCAGGCCATTGATCTTCACACTCTGGCTTTCGATGACAATCTCGAACATGTTTCCTTCGGATAAAACTGTAATAGGTCCTCGGGGCAGTGCTTGCAACACCGTTGGGTCGAGAGTCTGACCGAGTTGGCCCATCGCTTTGCTCATCATAGTAGCGTTCGCTTTGGCTGCAGCCATGGCACCGAAAGCTGCTGACGCGATGCCGCCGATTCCCTGACACGTGAGAGTATCGACCAATTTCTGTGCGCCTTTCTGCGCTGTGGCGGGGTCGATAGCTATAGGGAACTGGCTGGTTCCAACTTGAGATTGACGGGCGGTAATCAGACTAGATTCTACTGCGATGTGTCAATATATGCAACAACTCAGCCGGTAGCATTTTCTTACCTACACTGGAATCCTCGTGGAGCTCTCCGACAATGCTTCGACGTGACGGAGGAGCCACATCAGATTTTGACATGCCCTGTGTGAGGTTTCTGACGATCTCCGCAACCAATATCGTCGCTTTGCCTGTAAGCCCTCGCGCAAAGCCAACAGCCGAGCCATTCAGAGTATCGTTGAATTGTGTTGGAGCCAAAACTGGCACATTGTCGTATGCTGTATCCGGAAGGTCGCCGGTGATCAAGTTCTTGACTCCTCCGACAGAATACATCGCGCTCACAACGCCTTCGATGGTACCCCTAGCGAAGCCTTCCGCTGCCTTGGCGCCGTCGAGACCCTGTAATGCTTGAGGCGGGTTATTCGCAATGAACGATTTCGCTTGCTGTATGGCGGTACCGTTGATGAGCAGGTTGGAGAACAGGTTTTGCGTGAAACCTTCCGCAGCCAAGGCCGTTTGTTCGTTGTCGCTGTCAATATTACTAGCGATCATTGGCGGAGCATCCACTGCTTTGAAGTTCAATCCGATGGCGATTCCCATGCCTATACCCGCACCAGCCCCGGCGGCCATAGGTCGGAGCATGGCCTGGAGCTCGGTCATGTTGGGGAAGGCCGTCACAGACCCGATGTCTAGATTTGAAAAGTTGCTGCCCTGAATGAAAGACTGGCTAAGGCCTCTGGCGAAATGCTTTACAGTCCTCGGAAAGTCTATCGTGTCTGCTGTAGGATCCACAGATTGACGCTTCTGATTTTCAGATCCTGATGGCTCCGATGCTGTCAAGCCCAAGCCGTTTCTTGCGCCTTCTCCTAGGCCCAGTCCTGCTGCTGCCGCGATCTTGGGAAGATTCTGCATAAAGCTCGAGACACCGGAACTGTTTCCCAAACTCTTGATAGTGGCTCGAAGATCAATATTGGATACAATCGGCATTGCAACCCCAAGACCAAAATTTCCAGCTAGACCTTCAATGCTCGAATCAGACGAAGGCGCGAAACGTTGCTCTGTCAGACCGAACCCTACTGCAGTCGCGTTACCAATGCCAGATGCCAGGGCAAAGGCCGCAGGGGCGAGAGAGAAATTGTTGCTGTCGAAGGAAGGGGTGATTTGCCTCGATAGGCCGTTTCCAAGTTGCTGAGCGACGAGGTTCGCACCACTTGCTGAAGCGTTGTAGGTGGTGGCGATACTCGAAGCTATCGCGTTGGCTTCCTCCATGTCGGTCAGGTTGAGAGCAGTCGTTGTACCCATGCTGCTAATGGTTAGTCTGTTCGTTGTGGTGGGCGCCTACGTACCCTAAACCTATACCCAGAAACAAAGCGGGTGTACCAAGGGAGCCCGTCATCAAGTCCCCTAGGCTGCCCAGTACACCGGCCAATCCACCTGTGAGATTGAACCCGCCTATACCACCAGCACCCGTCAAATCTCGGAAAGTACTACTGATGTCATCCTGCAAGTCCCTCCTCTTTAGTTCTGACCCCTCTTTCGACCGAACGTGCTTGATACCATCCGTGAGATTGGCGCCAAAATTCTGGAGACTTTCCGAACGAAGCCTCTCACCAAGATCACTGGATGATAGTGCGATAGCTTCTGTTAGTGACAGTAGCGCACTGCGCAACCTTATGTCTTGATTGAGCGCATCGATGGTCTGTGTAGAGAAGATTGCTGTGAGGCTGTCTGGGTAATGCTCGCTCGCGAATGATCCCCGTGAGCCGAACCAAAAGGCAGCCGATGAGTAAAGCAAAAAGAAGGTCGTAAAGCATGCCAGTAGGTGCCAGACCGGCCTTTCAGAAGCAAACGCAAACATTATTATAAGGAAGTAGTGGGGTATCTCAAATACATGTGCAAGAAGAAACCAGAAGGCGAATGTGTCAATGGCGGTGGCCTGCCACAACACTCACTCAGGAACCAAGAGCAGGCGCCCGGCCAAGAGCCACAGCGATACTATATGTCGAGCAGAGTGGACATGGTGATGCTGTCCGGGGTGCCGTTCTTGAAACATCCTAGACGTAGAACTAGAAACGCTAGAAACATCAGAAACATGCCCACTTCATGTCGTACGTGCAGCATATCAAAGAGGCGCATTATGCGCTGGGGCCTGTTACTCCGTAATGCTGACACTTGCGCGAGGATCGCATTGCTGTAGATGGAGGACTGCTCGCAGTGAAGAAGTCTTACTGTAGGACAGGTCAGAGAAATATTTCTCCAAATCGAAGCCATCTAGCCGCCCGCATGATCGCAAAACCCATCTGTGGCCGAGACCATCTCTCGACGTCGCACAGGGTGCTGAAGGAGCAATAAAACAGCATTGCAGAGGGCTTTACCTCACTGCCGGGCTGTCCTAGTGGATGTGATCATCCCGCGACCGGCCCGTTCGGTAATGCGACGATCTTGAAACATGAGACATTGGCCAATGACCATGGACAACATTGAAGCTGTGTGATGAGCATTTTAATCGGCCAGTCAAGGTGCGAACAATGCCTGTAATGCGAGCGAATGGTAGTTCTCGAAGGACAAGAAGCGCGTGCCACCGAACATTGCGGTCTAGGATACCTTCGCGAGCTCCGATGCTGAGGCTGTGTCTGTGGGTTAGCGACTGTGGAGCATGTGAAGTACCAGATTTGCATTCATGGCACGCGCGACAAATTTGCGTTCTCTGTGACACGTGCAGACAGCTCTCCTGGAGCCGCAGGTGCTTGACAGTTCGCAGGTCGTGTTACTCAGGCTGAGTAAGGTTTGAGAACATCAGTGTCCATCGCATCCGTACTTTTAGGTTGAACGGAGCTGATACGATTGCGATGTTGAGTTCGGTGTGCAACGGCGGAGAGAGGTCACGGATAAGTCGAAGGAACGAGTGAATATGGAAGGAACAGACGCGTCACGCGTCGCGTGTTGAGCAGCTGCTGACTAAGCGCGCGGCGGCTGATCTGCGCCGAGACGAGGCGCGTTTTCCCGCGTTCTGCTTCCTTGCCACAACACGAAACCGACAGCCACCTCTATTGCCCAGAGATGCAGTACACCCGCGATCTACCACACGCGACGACGGAGATCAAGGACTTCGCCTGCTCTATTCCGGCTTGGTGAAGATAATGCAGAGATGCCATGGGATGGCGTGTATCTGGAAACTTGGGGAACAACAAGAGTCGACGCACTGGGCTTTGAGTTTGCCTTAATATACTTTAGTATTCACGCTCCTTAATATGCTCAAATGACTTCCTGTAATGACTCTTGGAATCTCCCAACCCCCATTGCACGATACGAGACGATCTCATATTGCCACAACATCTACATCACCATCTTACTCTAATATAATCTACTCCGCATGATACAGCGCATTCATAGCCTTACCCGACCCAAATCCATGAGCCACCTCCGAGTCATGATCTACTGAATCAGCATCATCCCATTCCTCATCCTCATCCTCCTCACCATCACCAATAACAAACATACTCTGCAGCTTCTCCAATTGCTCCATATGATTCGCAGACATCCTCTTCCTTTCTTGAGCAGCACTCTCACGCATGACAAGCGAGTCTTGACGCTCAATCGGAGTCCACGACACCTTTTCTGGAACCCCGTCGTCCGTCCCACGTTCCAAGTCCGCGGGCTTCGTACCTGCAGGTAAAGCGATAGCTATGGCTACACGGTTGATGATGTCTAGCGCTGAGGGAAGAGGACGGTGGTAGGGAGGTATGACTAGGTTACCGACGGTTTCGAAGTGGCTGAGGAGGGAGAAACGGGGGTCGGGTATGGAGAGACGTTGGGATTCTTCGTCTGTGGTAGTAAATGCTGGGTTGGAACGGGGAGATGTGCGTCGCGAGAAAGTGTAAAGTCGGACCGGGTGGACGAAAATTAGAATTAGGAAGATGGTTAGCAAGACCGCGCCTGCGCAGCTTGAGACTATGGCACCGATTTGGTTGTGGTTTAATGCCATGGTCTCTGATCGGCGTTGGGAGGCTGGGCTTCGTCTACGTATCTGGCGGCTGAAGGGGTGTTGGAGGGCGGAGTTGAAGCATTGAGATAGGAATCATGTTGACAGTCTAGGTCGACAGTGTGTTCAGAGTCCGGACATGTAAACCCACAGTGTGTGGCTCTTAGTCAAATTGCGGACCGTAGAAGTTGTTGGAGCACATCATGGTCTAGCCGACTCGACCAGCCGATCTTCTGTACTGAGTTGCGATTGGTATGTCTGTGTCTAACGTAAGAACTGGTCGTCGAGCGCGTTGTAGACTCCGTTCAATCTCCTGTTGGCGTTCTTCGTTGGCGTTTCTCCGACGTCGGTGTCGAAAGTAGCTTATAACTCCGACGACGATGGCTAAGATAGTTGCAGAGCCTAGTATGGAAACTATAATGATGATCGTTTGGTTGGAGATGCCTTGGGGTTGCAGCTCCTCGACTGACGCTTCGGCGGATGCGTCAGCCAGATCGGCTTCTTGGATATGTGAGGTGAAACTTGATGTAGCCATCTTTTGGTAAAGCAGATGACATTTGGAACTGCGATTATGGTCTTTGAGAGTAGAGCAGGATTCTATAACTAACCGGGAGCATGACCGGGGATCATCTTTGTTTGAAGAAGTTGCAGGAGACAAAGCCGTCAGTGTGCTCCGCCCAGTTGTACCACCGCAGATCACATTGCATACAAAGACGATGTACAAAAAGTACTAATGGCGAGATATCATAATTGGAAGTGATGGCTTATTGCACCGATACATACTTAAAGTCCTACCTTGTCTTTGAATTTCTCCCACTGCGTTTGTCGAGCTTTCTTCTGCTCTTCGGCAATCCGATTCCAGTGCTCCCTGTAATTTTGAATGAACACTCTCGGCTTCCATTCTTCTCGCATCTCCTTGCAACGATCTTCCTCAAGGAGACTTTTCTCGGTATTGTAACGCTGGAACCATCCTCGATGAGTGAGGCGGTCGTGAGGCTGAGGCGAGCTAGTGACAGAAGAGACTGCAGACTTCCCCCACGTGCGCAAAGCCTGGAGATGGTGCTGAAAAGATGTCTTGCGTGGCGGTGTGTTAGTGAACGGAAGTATCGATTTCTTGGAACGACCGAAGAAGGTTCGTTTTAGCTTTCGTGAAAGCAGGAATGCAATGCCGAGTATCACGGCAAGGGTAATCGGAATGATGATCAAGGACCTGCGGTCGATCTTCCAAACATTTCGCGTCGACATGATACGCGCTTCAGTCTCGGTAGATTGTGAACCTGAAATGAGGCTGAGATCTTGGGTGATGTACTGTCTAGAATGAAATTGCGGTGAGCGATTCCGTGATAAGGTCGAGACAAAGAGGAAGTCGTGCATGGACAAAGCGATCCAATCAGCATCTAGGCGCTAGTAAGTCTACAATGGTTGGGTGGTAGTAACCTATGTGCAAAAGCCATGATGGAGAACGAGTGGACAGCATTGTTCACGATGTTTTCCCGTCGTATGGCAGCGGTCTGCGGCGTGGTGTGATGGATGCAAGTAGCGGTGGCGAGCGCGTGATGGTGAGCCAACCAACGACGTCATGAAATCCTCCATATTATCGAGGCCTCTCCCGCCCGATCCGCAACCTTCATCGCTTCTTCCACCTTTGCTTTTGACCGACTGCATCAGTATCATGTCTGGTAACGCCTCGGAAACCGCGGTGGAGAAGTACCGTTACGAGATTCTCTTCGGCGCCTGGCTGGCCGTCACGGGCGCGACATTTCTTCGCATCAAGCGTCAGCCCTACTCGACCCGCCTCAAGATCGAGCAGTACGAGAGCATCTTCAAGGGCACATCTCTCAGCGCCGTGCTGATCGGGATTGGCATCACACCTGCGCGGACGACAGCAAGGCGATTCAGCGGGAATTGAGCGGAGAGGCTCGCTGTCGATGCTCCGCAGAGAAGGGGTGGAGAGGTCGCGTCTGGTTGACCTTGGCGCTTCCCCGCAACTTTCACATGCGAACACCCGTCATCGTTCTTTCCTTCTCCACCACGGGTCGCCATCATGTTTCTTCGACTGGGCTCATCCAGCCTTGAGCTCAGTCTGTGGAATCCCGTCTATGCCGTCACGCCCTTCATCCTGCTCTCCGTCTCCATCCCGCTCGCCGTCTTCGCCGTCGTCACCACCTCAATCGCCGTATCGCTCCTTTCCTTCCGCGCATTAACCGTATATTGCCGTCTCGCCATTGCGATCATAGGCGCATGGCTATCTCCTTCGGCTTCGAAGCCAGTGCCGCTTCGGGCTCCTCTTATACCTTCGTCCGCCCGACACTCCCCGACTGGGCAGCGCCATCGCCGCACAAGCACAGCTAGCACGACATCTTCGCAAGATGCAGCTCTACACTCGGCGCATACGTCACGTCTCCTGAAACATAAGAACAACTCTCTCACGGCGCTCATTGGTACAAGTGAATTGACGCGTGACTTTGAAGGCGTGGGAGGGTGGAGAGTGCCGGGTGACGATGACGAAGAGGCGCTGTGGATGGGCATCAACTCACGGCTCCAATTGCCTGCCGAGACGCCTACTCGGAGGCATGCGCGGAGTCTGACAGGCGGTGCAAGCCCGGGCCAGAGGTGGAGTGCTGGGTCAGAAGCGTTTCGCATGAGCCCGGTGCAGAGCAGGGCAAGGACACCAGTACGCTCTGCCGTCGAGGACGGATCTGGCTACTTCCCTGTACAGCCCACCTCAAATAGTCGGCGTGGTAGCGCCGGCTCCGAGACTGCCAAACAACACCACAGAAGGAAAAGTGGCAGTGGTAGCAGCATGTCAAGTACTGCCTCCGGTCTGGCCATCACGATGAAGGAGGCTGGCAAATGAATCAGCTCCACGGCATACGCTTCTTTCCCGAAGCCCGCTTCATCTCGGCTCTATAAGAAGACCAGAGTTCGATTCTTCGATCCACCTAGACTACAAATCATGCCGCGCTGAATATGATAACGACGTTAGATACCCCGAAAGCGACTAACGCATCATCTCACATGAGCACATCTACGAAACCAAAACACCCCTCTCTCCCAAGAGCCCGTCGTGATGCTTCCTCGATACGAAGAACCACCGCCACACACTTCAGTTGGCGTCATCTTCGACTTGGAGTATATACCGAATACATGATGACAAATAGCCGCCTGTGGAGGAGGAAACCATGCTACGTGCTGCATACGTCGACGTTGACGATTGACAGCTAGTCGCCCTAAAAGTACTGCATACGTCCTCGCTAGTACACAGCATGTTTATTTTCAAGGTTTTGCTGCTACGTAGGTTTTAAACTGGCGATAAGATACCTTTTTTCCCACCAGTGTTCTTTTGGTTCTTTACAATTCGGCCTCGAGATCAGCGAGAAGGATTAGGAGGATGCCCTTGGCATGCAGCTGGCTACATGGGTTTGCAGCAATAACAATTTACCTTCCATATACACCCAGAGCCCCACATGCGTATCGCAGTGATCGTCGAGTATATAGCCAGCGTTCTCAAAGGCTAAAATGGAGTCGTACGACATTAGGGTAGAACCCGGGGGAGTGACTCCCGGGCCCCGCAGCCATCACACCGATATTGGCTGTTCACTCAACAACATGTGATCGTGGGTCGGATTTGAGAGACGGCAGGCAAAGACGGAAAGCAAATATCTAGAGTATACATTGTCTCTATGTTCACGTCGTGTATATTCCGGACATCCCACTATTCTTATCCTCATTTCCAACACCACCTCCCACAACCACAAACATGCGGCCAACCTTCCTCCCCATCCTCCTCCTCGCCCACCATGTCTCAGCCCAACCCCCCTTCTTCAACATAACCATCCCCCCCATGCTCCGCTTCCAATGCTCGCAACTCGTCGTCGAGCGCCTCGACCCCCTCGTCTTCCCCTCCCTCATCCCCTCCCCCCACCTCCACCAAATCGTCGGCGGAAACTCCTTCACAGCCTCCATGCCCCCCTCGCACGACCTCGTCACCGCTTCCACATGCACAAGCTGCACTTTCTCTGAGGACTTCTCAAACTACTGGACCGCCGTCCTGTACTTCCGCGCTCGCAATGGCACGTATAAAAGGGTGCCGCAGTTTGTTAGTGAGGGGCTGAAAGGCGCGGCGGGGATAACGGTGTATTATACGCCTGATACAAAGAATCAGACTGGTGTCACGGCGTTCAGACCGGGGTTTCGCATGTTGGTTGGGGATGCGTTGGCGACGGAGAAAACGTCGGCTCGGAAGGTGTGTTATAGGTGTATGCCGGAGACGGGTGATAACATGCATCTCAACTGCGCGGCGCCGGATGCGCAGACACTTCCTACGGGTTTCTGTCCGGGCGGTATTCGCTCTGTTATCACTTTCCCCACGTGTTGGGATGGCGTTAACCTGGATTCTCCGGATCATCAGAGTCATGTGGCGTATGCGGACGGGGCGGGAGAAACCGATGTCGGGCCTACGGGGACGTGTCCTGAGTCACATCCTGTGGCTATTCCGCAGGTTATGTATGAGGTTATGTGGGATACGAGGGAGTTCAACGACGAGGGGTTGTGGCCAGAGGATGGAAGTCAGCCTTTTGTGCTTAGTACGGGGGACAGGTGAGTTCTCTTTATCCTCCTCGAACGTTGATCGAGTCTAACGGGTTGTCAATACAGCGACGGGTTCTCGCAGCATGGAGACTACGTGTTTGGCTGGAAGGATGATTCACTCCAGCGTGCTATGAATGCGCGCTGTATAGGTGATAAGTGTTCGGTGCTGGACTATCAGACTACTGAGGAGGCGATGAAGTGTACTATTCCGCGGACTGTTGATGAGGATGTTGATGGTTGTAAGTTATGCCGTATTATTATACAAATTCTATACTAATCACTCGATCTAGGGTTGGCAGAACTTCCTGGAGGTCTTATGAAGGTTTGAAAAAGAGCCAATGTGCGTGATTCGATGGATTAGAATAACTCGATGATTCAATTGTATGTATGCGACACGCAAGGTTTAGAGTTCTCGTAATGTAAGCTATTCATGGCATCCATCTCAGCACTAGGAAGATCATTGAACAGCATCGAAATCCTCATCTGCAATCTTCAATGCTCGTATCAGCCACTGAAGGAACCCGCCGCGAATCCTCTCCCCACCAATCAACGCTATGCTTGCATTCACCTTCGTTCCCTTACAACGCGTCACAAAGACGACGTTGTGATAGTCGAATAATGCCAAGCAATAACACTCCCGCTTCTGTCCAAATGATAACATGGCTTCCAGAAGGGGCTTCGCCGTGCGCACGATACCTTCGCCATTCGTGAACGTAAGGTCCGGCTTCCGGAGACCCCAATCGCCGGGTACGATCGTGCCGGCAGGAGCAAACTGAACTATACCAACGAGCTCCTTCGCGTTGCGTTCGCCGGTCTTGCGCACATACCAGGTGATGGCGTCGGGAACAATATCGTAGCTGTGTTTGAGGGCCGGAGAGTGATCCTTACCGGCAATGACCAGAAAGTCGATCAAAGTGAGTTGTGAGGATTTCAGGACGCCTTCCGGTGTGGCGATTGCGGAATCGTCGACAGTATGGAGTGGGCTGTCTCCCACTTTGACGAGCTTGCCATCAGGGGTTGTGTAGATTTTGAATGCACAGCCACCGTACTGGGCGCCGAACGTGAGTAGCGCGCTGCTTACCTCGCTATTGTCGATATGTTTGTCATGTAGGAAACATTGCGGCGGAGTCTCCAGAGCCGCGGCCTCCATATTCGAGTCCTCCAGCGCGTATCCCACAAGCGGTTTCAGCATCTGTACGTTTGTGTTTCTGATCGCCTCCCCTAGCCACATAATGAGCTTGTAGCGAATTTCATCTGACCATCCCACGAATACGGTGACACCTGACTGGGGTTTATCGTTGAATACGAACAAAATCAGATGCACACCGTCGTAGAAGCCAATCCGATCACATCCGAATTTCAGACGAATGTTGGCGGCTGCCGTCCCCAGGGTGTTAGTCCGTTCTTGGTGTCTTGAAACATGGGCAATGCTGTCGCCGTCGTCGTCCTTTTTTACGATATCAAGACTTGAGTCGTTGGGCCATCGTATGACAATAGCGATAGGATCGAGTACATCATCCGCTTTGATGCACCAGGCCATTGTATAGGGTTGGCCAGCGTACAATTTCGAGAAGTGGATGCGATCGCCGTAGTACCGTTTGATGATGTCATTGGGAATATCTACGAGTTCCGTCAAGGTGGAACCAAGGTCGGGGATGCTGTTCACGTCGCGGAGATGGGGATGATACACGATATCGGTGTCGTCAGAATTGGATGGGTGTCCTTCGGGAGTTTCGTTCTGGTCGGCGTCGTTGGTTGATGTTGATGGCGTACTCGGCTTTGTCTCAGCTCCCGGGTAAGTGTCCGCACTCTGTGTTGATAGTGTATGTCCGACAAGCGTCTCTGTGGAGGAGTCCGAATCGGAAGCGAGGGTCTTAGCGAGCTCATCCACTTCAGCCCTCAGAGAGCGCAATTTGTCTGTGATGGAGCATGATGAAGCCTCGGGTGAGTTGGAGGACATGATGTCGACTGCGAAGACATAAAGTCGAAGGTGGTGAGAGAAGGCAGGGTGAGGGTCAGTTTGTTGACATCACAATGAAACTAGCGCGGGTGGGAGTGGAAAGAGCCCTTCAGGGCTGGGTTATGAACACCATGTGCTAACGTTCCTAGGCAGTTGCGACCATCTGGCCACTCAAATCCCTCGTCACCACACGTCTCATGATCTCTACAAGATCAATATCGACGTTGAGCCACCACTTCCTTCGCTCTTCCGGCGAGAGCAGTGACACCTCTCCTTCTGTCTTTCTCTTTTCCATTTTCGGAAAGCAGAGCCACAGAACAAACAGAGCTGCGAGAACAGCCAGAATGATGGGCTGTAGGACACCAAGGCCTTTCGCTTGAGCAAGCGATCCGATAGCAAAGGGTAGCGCAGCACCTCCGCCGACACCTATCGCAGCAGCAAAGCCTATTGCGGAGACGTGAAGATGTGGCGGGAGAGCTTTGGTCGCTGCGACGATGACAGCTGGAAAGAGCGGGCCGAGAAAGAAGCCTTGTAGTGCGACGAAAACGGCTGATACGGGGAAGGAAGGAACGAGCCAGAACATAAGTTGGCATATGATGGCGATAACAATGTATATCTGTCGTACAATCAGCTTGTGCAGGTTCCATTCTGATCTTGACCCTACCAGAACAGCGAGCTTCTCGCCAAGCTTTGGTGTGATGAAGCTCAAGACAAGGCGACCGGCAGCGACGCCAGTCCAGAACCCGGTCGCGACAATGGCAGACTCAAAATCTCCGCCTGCTCTTTCCTGACGCATGAAGGTAACAATCCAACCTCCAAGCGCTCCACCAGCTCCCACATACCCGAAGAAGAAGATGGCGGCAATCCAGGTGACGCGACTCCTGAGTGCCTGCTTGAGACGGCTTTCACCTTCTGCATTCATGCGAACTGATTGTTCGCGATACACTTGACCTGAACACGTTCGGAATGCCCAAATCGACGTCGCAAGCTCAATGCAGGCGCCACCGAGCTATTTAAGGTTAGCAACAACGTATTGAGTATCCTTGGTGACTGACCATGATGTAGTAGAACTGATACCATTGCCATCCACGCTTCGCAATCAAACTAGTAGCAGCGAGTGGACTAAGCAAAGCCCCCAGCCCGTATAGCCCATGCACAAATCCCAAGACCTCGTTCGCATTGGCCAAGCTGCCTGCCCACGCGTTCCAGGCTGCATCTTCAATTCCGTTCCCAAATCCCGAGAAGATGAACAAAATCACCAAAACGGGGTATGGTGGATGGAGAGCGATGCCTACATAGGCGACTAGATGGCAAACAGGTCCAAGGAAAGCAATGCCCCGTTGACCAAAGTGGATGTGCAGCCAGTTGTTGAGGAGTGCAGCACTGATATATCCGCCGATCGGAGATAGAAACACTAGCGAGACGACAACATATGTTAGATCGTAGTATCCCTCAAGGTAAGGAATGATAGCCTGTGTAACGTTAATAGTGTCCATGTATGCGAAAGTGTTGTATCGCTTACACCGTATGCGGCATCATTTGCGCCCATGATAATAAACGCGAAGAGAACAGCGAATGTGCGGGATATATTGGCCTTTGGATGGCTCCATCGCTCAGTTACTGATACTGTCGTTGATGGTTGGGGAAGGAATGCGGCTGGCTCGATGCCGCTGCTTCTTTGGTCATTGTGTTTACATCCTTGGTCGCGTAACGTCGCCGGTGCTACATGTCGCAATTCGATACTCGCCTGTAGCGTATTACCTGGAAGTCGATTGGCGCTTGGATCTGTCTGTGTTATGGTGTGAGTAGACGACATGGCTACGAACACCGAGCAAAACAACGAGCCGCGCGGGACGATGAAGTTCGACTTCTGACGAACGGCGAACAAATATGAGAAGTTACTTGTAGGTTCCGTACGTTGCCCGTGTCTTGCACTCGGAATCAGTCACGATACTGCAACACCCGGTCACGCTTGGCACTACCATACCGAAAGCGGGAATGCTTGCGAGGACCTGTGTGGGAACACATTCATATGCAGAAAAACCAGATCTTTCGCAGACTCGCTAGACACATGCATTGATACGTACAACGACTTAAGTATACTGTAAGTTTGGCAGCTCTGGTTCGTTGGAGAACCCAGGCCTGCGTCATTCCATGGATCAATGCTTTATCCAGGGAAAGGATAGACAGCCGGACTCTTGTACCCGTTCGTACCGACGGCCCTCACGCCGAAGATGACATTGTCCTTGCTGAGGGGAAGCACAACTGACCCAACTTTCCCAACATCGAGCATGCGAGTCCACAAGCTCGCTGTAGTGGCTCGCCACACGATTTCGTAGCTCGCGACATCTGTGCTATTGGAAACAATCCACTTGATGCGCGAGTCGTTGTCCAAAACTGTCGTGTCGATGGTAACGTTACGTGGCATACCAGGAGCCTGTGAGAGGGACCAAAGCGTCGCTAGATTGACCTTGCCAACACGTGCTGTGAAGTCAAAGTCGACGAACTCGATTAGGTCGCCGTAGACGGTGCCGTTCTCGGTGCGTAAGTCTTGATGTTGATGAGCGAAGTTCTCGTTAGGCTCCGTGTAGCGGATAGCAGGGTAACCCGCTTGAAGGAATCCAGTGTGGTCACCTCCACGTAAGAAGCGGTCCAAGCGGTAGATGATGGCTACGTTCATGCCAGTGGCATTGTTGGCAGCGACTTCAGCTGAAAAGCGCGCAAGCTCTCGTGCAGGGCTATCGTTTTCGCCCCCGATCTGGAGTCGTCGCGCTGCTGTGACGTTGTTTTCGGCTGAAAGAGGCGGAACACCTTGAGCGAAAGCGCGAATGGTGTAGGGGTCTTTCTGACCGCGATCTCCAGTTGAGGAACCGACAATGTCGCAGTTCAGCATGCCTTCGACATTCGTGCTAGAGTTCTTGAGTGTTTGTGCCAGGTAGGTGGAGCCATATAGACCCTGCTCTTCGCCAGATACAGCACCGAGGATTATTGTTGACTTGGGCTGATGCTTGGCAAGAACACGCGCAATCTCCATCGCAACTTGTATAAGTCAGTTTGATCCTGTAACAACCCTTTCAAGAAACACATACTAGCAACCCCACTCGCGTCGTCGTTGGCACCGGGAGAGTCAGCATCGTAGTTGAGCACGTCAGTGACCCGACTGTCAATATGTCCGGTCATGACATATACCCTGTCGGGAGTCTCGCTTCCCTTGGCAGTCGCAAGCACATTCGATATGTACACGGGAAAGGGGATTCTGCTGGCTATTCCTTGCAAATAGCTTTGCACCTCGACCGTCATCGTGCCGTTGCTGTCCGCAGCATATTTTCGCATCTCGGAGGCTACCCAATCCCTCGCTGCATCTACTCCGCGCGTCGAGCTGTTGTATGTGGCAAGGGTATGGCGGGTTCCGAACGATACCAGTTTGGTGATCGTAGCTTCGATGTTTGCTGAACTGATTTCATTCACGATAGCTCGCATCTCATCGTCCGGTGCTTGCGGAATCAGCTCCACGCCGACGCTGGAAGGAGGCCATGCTGCATTGGCACAGTCGGTATATGACTCCGCATTGGCAGCCACCGGTAGCGGGAGATCGCGACCGAAAAGAATCTCGTGCGCGTAGGCGCTCGAGAGCAGCGCACTTCCGAATAGTGCTGATCGGAGAAACATAATGACTGCGATGAAGAGATGGCTATCCGACACAAAGCTCGCAAATCGGCTTCTTATATCGAAAATGGAGATGGGCCGTCGCCCAATGTGCGAGACGGCACATGATGGCATGGATCCGCATATCGGAAGTGGTCTACAACGAACTTCCCATGCCAGTTAGCACACTGGGTCTATAGTGGGTGCCCATCATCGTTTTCTGCGATCTCTTCTCGAGATGCACCTGTTCCGCGGCTCGGCAAGCGTAAATACCCAGCCCTGCTACTTGCCGACAGGGTAGGAGATTACCGGATTAGGCAGGTGGAGAAGGAAGAACGACGTCAACCACGGATGATAGAAGGCTTGACAAGGCCAGATGAACGCCGATAAGGAGGAGGGCGCAGTGCAATGACTAAAGGTAGAGCGGAGAATTATCACTAGGCGGAACTGACGACTGTGGCTTGTGCGGGTATACTCTCACAGCAACCTGCATAGCTGGGTAACATGAGGATCGCAGACCGCAATTACTGATCAGAACAGAAGTCCAAGGACGTTGGATCTTCACGCCCTGTGGTTGGCCGCTTATAGAAGCAGTCGCGACGTCGTCCAGGAATCCAGGGCGGGGGTACCGTAATCCAGGCGGTTCAGACTCTGGCCGGGATTTGCTGTCTGTATCGGACATGAGTATCGGCAGCTTTGCACGAAGCTGTGAGGTCAAGCTGCAAGTTTATATGCATTGTTGTAGAGTACCCAGATGTCGAACAATGGGGAGCGAACTGGAGAGAGCTCTCCGAATGCCACTAGCGCTGGTGCGCTAAAAGCTTGGCATTTCAGGGTCCAGCAGTCGGACTTCGCGATGATGCAATGTGTCAAGTCGCGAAAGTCTGCCTTCAAGGCTACAGTATAACCTTCACCGTAACAAACCTCACACTACATCTCCGATCTATACTGAAGTAATTGGTTCACTTCAGACCGACGAAAACCCTGATATTCCGCGATGGTACGCCTCATCTACTCATATTACTCAACACAAACTTACGTCGCGAACAGAACGCGCTCTTCAACAACGCCTTACGGCAATCGACATCGATACGAAAAGACTTGGATCAATTCGCCGACTCAGCCTCGCCATCACCACATCTCCAAGCCCAACTAAACGCGTCCCTAGCCACATTTGCGCGCACCATCGACGACTATGGCAAGCTTGCAAAGCAAGAGCCTGTGCAAACCAAAGCAGAAAAGGCACATGAGAGGTTAAAGAACTTCCGGGCTGAACTCGAAGAGTACCGGACAAATTTCAAGCGCATAAAAGGTGTAAATGAGGAAATCGTACGTTTCGAACCGACGCCTAAGACTCTCGTTTTGTCATTGCGAACGCCTTTGCTGACTAGGAACAGCAAACCACAGAGGCACGAACAGAACTGCTAGGCCGTCGTCCACACAACACAGCAACCCCCGAAAACCCCTATGCCCAGCCTAATCTCTCTGCCCAACATTCGGCGTTCGCACCTTCCCAACCCTACAACCCCAACGCTCCCTACCGACCGAACCCCTATTCGGCTGGCGCACCAGCGGGTGGCGACTACGACCGCGAGGGCCATGTGCTGAGGGAAAACACCTTTTTCAACAAGACGTCAGAGCAGTTGGATGAGTTCTTAGACAGAGGACGGACGGTCCTTGGCGATCTGGGACAGCAGAGAGAGATGCTCAAGGGAACACAGAGACGGCTATACACGGTTGCGAATACCCTGGGAATCAGTGGCGATACCATCCGCATGGTTGAGCGGAGAGCCAAGCAAGACAAGTGGATTTTCTGGGGTGGAGTCGTCGTCTTCTTCCTGTTCTGCTGGCTGGTCATTCACTATTTGAGGTAATGGCCTAGCCACGGTCATTGGATCGTGGATAGGACGGTTTTCTAGACATTCAGGGGACATCATTTGAATTAGCGAGGCGCATGGAGCATAGTGTATATTCAGAGGAGAATGGGTGTGATGTTTCGCGCAACATGACGATATAGCAGTAAGTTTGTAATGGACCTCATGCTACTTCGAGGCCAACTAAATCGTTACAGGTACGGATTAGTAAATCTGATACGATTCGGCAAGAAAACAATCAAGCATGTGTGCACAGTTCGGCCATATCGTTGAATCGCTCGTCAAAGTCCATTTCCCCTGCCAACTATGGTTACTCGAGCTTCACTACAAGTCCTCGAGCTTCCGGCCAATATGATTGAGCTTCGAGTATATTCTTTCCTGCTGATACTGCAGCCTTCCGACATCATCAAAATGTCCATTCCGCTGGATCCATGGGTATGCATTTCGAGGATGGTGTTGACGATATCGATGCCGATGACGACGGCCAACAGATAGCCATCTGTCTCTTGGGTCTTCGAGCCTCGGTGGCATTATCCCACCTTGATGACCGAAGAACGGATATTGCTGCCGTTTCATCATCATCGCAGCGCATAGGTCGTAGCATGCTGGCCGCCGCCTCATCTCGTATGATCGGCCGACAGCACCCGAGAAACAGCGTAACAGTTGCTCCAGGACTCGCTCGGATACCAAGCCTTCCAACGCAACGAGGCCCATGCACCACTCCCTCCGCATCCCAGGTTGCTCATCGTACACGACTTCGTGTAGGTGACCTTGCAGGAAACCCATCATGGACGCGGCCAATGCCTGCGATCGAGTGGCCCGAGCGACTGAGCAAAATATCAGAAACCGGTGCCTGCTGCAACGAAGGTCCGAGGTCTCCATGACGCCCAAGTCTTTTCTGAGACAGTCCTTCATATGCTCATCTAGGCGTGTTCCAGTCGAAGCGGCGAAATTGGACTTTGGCGCAAGGTATCCGATGAACTGCTCAAGAGTTGAAACGATAGTGTCGGATGTGATGGGGTACTGCAGTTTCTTGGAGAAAGCCTCAGCCATCTGTGATATCAGGCGTCGGCTGTCGAATGTTCTGGCAAATCCCAGGTTGTGAATGACATCTGGTAGCCATTTCTGCAATCCGCCCCGACTGGGGTGGAGGACTACGTTGGTAGCGAGTCTGATCGTGACAGTATCCCACATGGATCGGCGATTTTCCTTCGGAAAATACGCAATGTCGCGCGGAAGGTTTCGATGATGTGTTGGGAGGAGAGGATGGTAGTACAGAAGGTCGAAGAAATGTTGCTCAACCGGCCACTGGCATCATTATATGCTCAGGAGCGTTGAGCACTAGGCCTACCGTCAGCCCTCCCGATCGATTGACAGACAGACGAATACGTTGAAGTGTCACACAAGTTTGCTCCGACAACGCGCGTGGCCGCCTCATATGATTCTGGCCAATTAGTGCTCACGCTATGGTTTGGCTTACAGTACAATTGCGACACGACAGTGTGGATCGACGTACGCCGTTTTGTACACGCATCTACGAAAAGCAGGTTCCATCTGTCATATGAGAAGCGGTACCAAGCGTATGGCGCATCATTTGATGGGATCTAGAGATACGCGATCCATATTGTTTCTGAGCTTTCTGGCTTACAGACCGCTGCAAGAACGACAGAATAGGCCTGGAACACCAGGCAAGGCTTTCACCTCGCTATCTAAGAGCTACGAAATTTGGGAAGCAGTTCTGTCATGACTACGAAACAGGCCGTAAATGCAACGCCTCGCTAGAGCACCCCAGGACACATTCATGTCTGGTAACATGAAAGGCTTAGAGCCTACCCGCCAGAACCCACTTTCATAATCAATCTCAGTTTTTCGACACTTCTTGGATGAGTTCAGCTCTCGCGTATGGTACAAATCGGATCGTCAATGTCGACAGCCGAACGTTCGCCATTCCGTCAACCCAATGTTCCCTCATACGAGCCATCGTAGAGCGGTAGATCAATGCAGCCTCTGGTCGACACCAGAGAGACTTTTATCTTGCTCAGTACATACCTCCAGCAATCAGATAATCCAATTTCCCATCAACACTGCTCAACTGCATGCTCATCTCGTTCTGCTGCCATTGGAGGGCCTCGAGCTCGTCAAAGTAATCGCCTCTTGGATATGCGACAGGCGACATCATTGGCGATGCCCAACTAGAGCTCGGGTACGTTGGGATGGCGACGCGCATATCGGGACTGTGACGACGCCGTATGACAGGCAATGATCGCGCTCTATGACCGGGCCACGGCAAGGCTCGGGGAGCGCGACCACGGAGAAAACCAGCGTATGGCATAATTGCGAAGGGCTCGAGATCCCTCGTCGTAGGTTCTTCCAGTGCCTCTTGTACCTTTGCCAAAGCTCTCCACCAGTCTCCATGATATTTCGACGACTCTTGCGATAGCACAGGTTCGTTATTCACCCAGAAGTAAGTGAGTGCTTCGGCGAGCAAAAAAGACCCATGTTCAGCTGCTAGATACGACAGTATAATGAACATCCGTCGCACACTTCGAAGACCTTTGGAATGGTAACGGCTTTTGACATCCATGACCGATTGGGTGGTCAGGATCTGAACAAGGCGCTTTTGCTTTTGCCCTTGGTCAAAGTGGGGGTGCTGTCCAAGCCTCGTGAACAGCTCCGAGAGGGTGTTCTCGATATTCAGCCTCGTTATGCCGTAGCGATATGTGAAACGGGCTTCGAGATTATCCACAAGGTCGTCTCCGTCGACATTGTGCATGCTCGATAGCTGAGGAAACCAAGCAGATAATGTCTGACGATCCACGGAGATGGAACGGTGCCTGCTAAATTGTATCCTCATGGTTTCAATGCTGGTATCTGGATAACGCCGATGGGTGTTAGATAGATGTTGCTGGGGAACTGAAAAGGAGGCTTTGGCTGTTGGCTGAGAAAGAAGATGACTGGGCTATTTACGGTACCTGACACAGAAGCCAGCCTCTATATACCCATCAAGTACCGGTGAGAGCGTTGTTGCCTCGCAAGCCAAGTGATCACACTCACGGACCTTCTCGGTGTCACAGGACAGTGGAGGTGTTTGCTTGAAATGACGACGAAAGTAGCCAGTAAGACCACACGAGCCCCTTGCTTCTCGGTACAGTGTAACGGTAACAGAGACACGTCAGTCGTTTGGTACCGGAGGTTTGTTCCAGTTCATGTAAACCCAATCAAGCATGTCGTGCGCCCTGTCTTCATCATTCCTCCAGCGGTGTGCATTATGCTACGCCCTGATGCGACACCGTACATCACTGTAATGGACCGACAGTCAGCCTGTCGACTTCATCGGCCTCTTTCCTCGATCGTCCCATCGAAGCTAGATCTACTCAAAGGAACGCCGTTCATGTTGATCGATTTAATCTCATCGGCTAGGATGAGTGCAGGATCTCAACAAAAGCTTAGTTCACATGCGAAAACTGAGAAACACACAGACAACGGCGCGTGGGAGCTTTCTCAACAGCCTCAGCCACTGCTCTATGCCTAAACGAGTTATCTGAATGCCACGCTGGCGTTGGGTCAAGGCGGTATCCAAGACTGCGAGCCTTGACGGTCAGCGTGGGCTGAGCTGCATGTGAAGGAGCGCCTACATCGGAGCAAACTATGATACGATCATGAGCAGACACCCTTACGAATTACCTGTGTTATACGTGAGGCTAGAACATTACTAGTCAACGGTTACTGTACCCAGACGATAAATACAGGGCTGCCACTACTACCGGGTGCCTGGGTGGTATGGGAGAAAAGTAAAAAGGTACTGGCGATTGTCGGGGCATTCTGCACTGAGGGAGTCATGCGCTACTCTTTGTGAGACACAGAACACACTGGGAATGCGATCAACTGATCTTACTGAGATTCCCTGTCAGAATTTAGCTTTGTGTTCTCAACCACGTTCTATTTAGTCTTTTGTGTAGCGAATCGCACCGCGCCAGCTTGACCGTCGACACCGCATCTGCAGATAATGTTCCGGCCATCCCAGCTCTGCTGCGCAAACTAGGCAAGGTACGTATGCCTAATACTCGAAAGGGGAACCTATGGTCATTCCCAACTTTGCCAGTCAGCCGATGAGCATTATATACTACACAGACAGCTTGCTATGACTGATTGCCTAGTCTGATCACAATAGCCTCACCGTTGTTTCAGGTTTATTATATCCACGTGTGGAAAATGACAGCGATTTCGTGCGGGGAAGTCCCAACACTTTATTAAACGCTCATCACATTTCGGATTCCAAATCCAGGCGTAATGAAGCAACAATCACATAACCACCTTAAAACGAACAACATTGAGTTTCCAGGAACTGACTGTGAACATGTACCACCATCACATGTCAGCCACTACGTTCATACTCGTGCCACATGACTGCGGGTGCAACACTCACCATCCGATCGGCAACAACGCTTGCAGCTATTTTAGTGAAGAAATCATCATCTCGACAACCATGCAGTTGGAACACTGACCCAAGACCAGCAGCTACGTCGATACTGAAAGTCACCGATAGGTGCCACGTACGACCCAACACTATGAACAGAGCTGAAGCATCGAACTTGAATGATCATGCATGATCGAACACCCATCGGCGGGTCAAGAGACCCCTAACCCATAGCGCTATTATACCAAAGAACTGGGAGCCAGCATGCAGAGGCTGAGGCGATCACACGACTGCACAAGTCAATCCCATGGCCAACAATGAAGGAAGAAGTGATTGAACGCGAGAGTGATGTACCGATTCTTGTACAAATCCAATGATGGGAATCATATATACAAACAAACACCACGACGCCGTCCTGGATATGCTCAAACCGCACGCGTACACTACCAGTCCAGGCCCCCAGCCCCCCTCTCTCCACCAGCAAGTATCTGCGCGGCCTTCGCCTTCTCCCCTAACCCACCCTCAAGATGCGAAACCTGCATCCCCTTCCTCCCCTTCAACTGCATCCTCTGCAACTTCTTATCCAGCGCCACAAAAGGATCTTCCGTCTCACTCTTCTTAATCTTGAACTTACTCGTACCAAGCACGCTATCCAGTTCCTCCACACTGGGTAACTTGACATACAACCAGCCATCACCGCGCTCCTCGATAGGGAAAACAGCAATGTTGACGCTCTCGTCGTTTGCGCATTTCCCCGCGTTGTCGCCAGAGAGTTCGTAGTTGCGCTTGTGGTACGGGCAGCTGACCCAGAGTTTGTTGTTGGCGAGGTCGTCGCCGATGAGGCCGTCGGAGAGGACGAAGGCGCGCTTGTGCGGGCACATTTGCTGGGTGCAGTAGTATTTGCCGCGCACTTTGAAGACGGCGAGTTGCGTGTCGCCGCGCTTGATGGCTTTGCTGTCGCCTGTGTCTGCGTCTTTGAACTCTTCGGCTTTGACGAGGGGCTGCCAGGATAGTTCTGTCCATTTTGTGCCGCGGAAGTCTTCTGTGATGGAGTCTTTGGGCCAGTATGAGGGCCGTTCTTGGCCGCGCTCTTGGGTCGGTTCGATGGTGTCGACGATGGTTTCGGATGTGTTTGCGAATTGGGAGAACCAGGAACGCTTCTTGGGGTCTTTGAGTACTTCGGTCCATTCGCAGAAGAAGGTGCCGACGAGGTCTTCCATCTGCTTCTCGAGATCTGCGCAGATGCCTAGCTTGTCTTCGAGTATGACTTCTTGAAGGTACTTGATGCCGCCGGGGAGGTTCTCCATCCATCTCGCTGTTCGTTGGAGCTTGTCGGCTGTGCGGATGTAGAAAGAGAGGTAGCGGTCGAGGATGGGCACCACATCGTCTGGTGGCACGTCCTTGGCGAGTAGCTCCGAGTGTCGTGGCTTCGCGCCACCGTTGCCGCCCACGAAAATGTTGAAGCCCTTCTCAGTCGCAATGAGACCAAAGTCCTTGTTTTGTGCTTCGGCACACTCGCGTACGCAGCCAGATACTCCGCCCTTGATCTTGTGGGGTCCACGGATGGACTTATAGCGCTCTTCTAGACGCACAGCCATGCCCACGCTGTCGCCGATGCCGAATCGGCACCATGTAGTACCGACACATGACTTGACTGTTCGTAGTGACTTGGCGTATGCGTGACCAGACTCCATTCCACCATCGATGAGCTCTTGCCAGATGTCGGGCAGGTCTTGTTTCCGTGCGCCGAACATGTCAATACGCTGGCCACCGGTGATCTTGGTGTAGAGGTTGTACTTCTTCGCGACGGTACCGATGACGATCAGCTTCTCCGGGGTAATCTCACCACCTGAGACTCGCGGAACGACTGAAAATGTGCCGTTGCGCTGAATGTTGGCCAGAAATCTGTCGTTGGTATCTTGTAGACCCCTGTTGTTGACTTCCAGTAGATGCTTGTTGTACAGAGAGGCGACGATGTTTCCGATGGTGGGTTTGCAGGCTTCGCAACCCAAGGAGTTTGGATCTTTTCCAGCTTCCTTCATGACAGCAGCAAAGTCCTTCAGGCCTTTGACGTAGATGATGTTGAAGAGGTCGGCGCGCGAGTACTCGAAATGTGGGCAGAGGTGATTCTTGACTTCGTTGCCCATGGAAGCCATGGTCTTGTTGAAGATCGTCTGCACAAGCGGCATGCAGCCTCCGCATCCGGTACCAGCTTTGGTGCAAGACTTAACGTCGCCGATGCTCTTGCAAGTTCCATCCTTGGTTGCATTGACTACATCGTCTTTGGTGACGTTGTGGCATGAGCAGATCTGAGTGTCGCCGGATCTATGTGATGTTAGTACAGCATTCTTGTATGAGCGCAGTGCAACCTACAGATCTGAACCATCATCGTCGCCCTTCTGCGCACCAACGATAAGCTCACTTGGCGCCATCTCCAGTTGCTTTTGGTTCTTCACCATGGGCACCAGCTTGATGTAGTCTTTCGTGTCGCCAATCATCATGCCACCCAACAGGTACTTTCCGTCCATTGTAAACAGATACTTCTTGTACACTTGCTGGAATGGGTCCTTGTACGTCAAAGCCTTGACCGGTGGTGGCGCTGGTCCGTCCGTCAGGTTCTTAACTCGATCTCTCGGTGTCGCTCCGGTGGCATCTTTCTTCTCAGCTCGTTGTCGTCCAGGCATGTTCTTCGGGCCGTCGCGATCCGCGAAGAAGTCACCGAAACTCGCGACCTCAACACCCAGAAGCTTTAACTTGGTGCTGAGATCAGGTGCTTTGAACTTGCGGGGCGCATGGGCTTTCGCTTGTGTGAGGTTGAAGGCGAGGACATCTGCCATCTCGACACCAGGAGCGATGAGACCGAATGTCTGGTTCTCCCAGCTGGCGCATTCGCCTACGGCGTAGATGTCCGGTTGTGAAGTCGCTAGGTCAGGGCCGACCACGATACCACCTCCTCGATCGGCGCATTTGATACCTGCTTTGCGGGCGAGCTCGTCTCTTGATTTGATACCGATCTGCTAGAGTCAGTCTTTGTCGTTGTTTCGCGGTCCAATGTTACTCACCGCGAAGCAAATGCACGAGCACTCCATCTCATCACCGTCCTCAAACACCACACCCTTGACGAAGTTGTCCTCGGTTGTCAAGATCTTGCCCACTCTCTTGCTTAGCATGACATCCAAGCCCAAAGCGCGGACCTGTTCGACGACCATACCGCCCGCATCGCCATCCAGTTGTCTCGATAGCACCCATCGATTCCGCTCAATGAGCTTCACTTTCGCGAAATCTTCAAGGTCCATCATCGCGTGTGCGGCTTCCAGACCTAGCAGGCCACCACCGACTACAGCGCCTGTTGTACCTTTCCTTGTCGAAGAGAATTCGATGAGTCTTTGTAGGTCTTCGATTGTGCGGTATACGAATACGCCATTCGCGTCATGGCCGGGTGTATGTCGTGGGAGGAGCGCGTCGGACCCTGTTGCCAGGACCAAGATATCGTAGGGTACCGTTTCGCCGGATGAGGTCTTAACGTTCTTTTCGGTGGAGTCGATTTCGGTAACGAGGGTGTTGAGATGGTAGTTCAGCGAGCCTTCCGGCATTGACGCATACTAGGATGAAGTTAGCCGCATACATTTCGTCCTCGCTTGATGCTGAACCTACCCATTCCCTGGGATTGAGATACAAGTTCTCGACTTTCCGATGTTGGAAAAAGCTCGTCAAGCCGACGCGGTTGTATGCAAGATGTGGTTCTTCACCAATGACAACCACGTCGTATTCTCTCCGCTTCACATCGTACTTCATGAGCTTCTCGCTTGGACAAATCAGCTCTTTGTCTAAAGATCCAAAAGACTTGCCGACTTACATGAATGCAATGCCCACCATACCCAATCCAACAACCACAATCTTCTTCCGTGGATGTTGATCATTGATCTCGCCCTTCTTCTCCAGATCAGCTACCTTCTCAGGCAGCTTGTTAGCTTCCGCATCGTTCCACTCCGCATTCGATATGTTGCCGTCTTTCGATCCCCATGTCGCTGTGACATGGCGATCGCCAGGTGGAGAGTGTGATTCGCCAGATGAGGGCTCGATGCCATGTGTGACGATTGGCTCCGTCTCAGCCATGATGTATGTGAAGGCTATCAAAGCCTCGGGTATATGGATATCAAGGCGACGAATGTACCTCTGAAGCAAGTAGTCGAACTAGCACACTCAGCCAAGAGGGCACAAGATACCACAATGCGTATGCGTAAGCGTAAACTGCAACACTCACTCCAAGAAGAGTAAGAAACAGAAGTTTGTGAGAGGAAAAGTTGGCAAAGGCAAGAGATGACTTCAGCGAGTAGAATCAGTAGAGCAAGATACCTCAATAGCCGCAACCAACAACTCCGTGGCACGAACTTCTCCCGCGCGTCGACCCAACACGCGCTTTGCCCTCCCGCGCCAACCCCTCCGCCACATACGAAAGGATAGATAGCTCAATCATCCCATCTCCCAATCACGCATGCCCCGCGGTGGTCGCGGAAATGCATCGTAACGCAGCGGGGTTGCTCCTACCCCCTGCAACTGTATGTTCCACAACCTAGCTCCCGTTCGCACGGCAGTAATGAACGACAAGGATACCGTGGCGCGTCCAGTCAAACAATTGACATTGCTCATTAATGTTACTAGGGGGCGATGGAGACGCGTTCTCCGTGGAGATTTCAAGACAGGTGTGATGTGGAGACGCGTCGGGTGGGTTTGGCACTGGTTGGGTGTTCCTTATCGTGAGCTAGGCAGCTTGGCGGCAGGGGGTGTCTCGCTTCGTTATCAGGAGAGGAGAGGACGGAGATGCGGGTTTGTGGTTGATGGTCTCCGGGGGATGTCATTGTACATGTGTGGTTCGGCTTGGAGGGTTATACGATGGAGAGGATCGAGATGGGCGGGTAAAGTGCGATGTCATGTCCAGACTGGTCTTGGCCCTACACGTGATGGGAACGAGCAAAGGACTCGGTGTTAGAATCATTGAAGGTAGGCTTGTAGTAGGGCATACTTTGGCTCTTCAAGCAAATGCAGTACATGTACTTCGATAAACGCGACTTTATATACAGTGAATAGACCGAAATGATACATGTCTCAATCCCTCCAATACCTCCAAACTCCTCGAACAACAACATCGACACTAGAAGAACATCAACTCCTCATCCTTCCAGCCCTGCTCATTCAACGCCTCATGCGCCGCCTTCTCCAGCGCCTCGGGCCCACAAATCAGCACCAAACTCTCTCCTCCATCCCTAACACAATGCTCCCCCAACAACTCCTTGCCAATCCGGCCCCTCAATCCCTGCCAATCCTCCGGCCCTTGAGTCAACGTATACAACAACTTACACCTCTCCGTGTTGTCCCTCGCAAAAGCATCCAAATCCTCTCTGCACAGTATATCTTCTACCAGCCGGTTGCCGTTGAGAACAGTACAATGCGTAGCATCCTCCTTGTCCTGCATGACAGCGCGTAGAACCTGGAAAATGGGCGTGATGCCGCTGCCACCGCAGATCATGAAGAAACGCTTCACTCGCCGCTCTTTTCCGTTGACGGCACATAGACCGCGACCTAGGTACTCGAATTTACCAATGGGGCCTTTGAAATCAACCCAGTGGCCTGTGGGGATGGAGTCGAGGGCTTTTGTCATTTTGCCGCCGGCGCGGTGGGGTGTGTCGGCGTAGACTTTGATGAGAACGTCGCAGTAGCCGGTTTGCGTGGTTTGGCTTATGGGTGTGTAGGACCGAATTATGGCTTCGCGAGTGACGGGATCGCGGAGACGGATCATGAGGTGTTGGCCGGTGGGTAGGCCGAGCGCTTGGTCCGGATGGTCGAGCTTGAAGCGGAAGATGCGTGTGTCCCAGGAGACTTTTGTCTTGGAGTGGAGGAGGGTTTTGCGCCAGTTGCGGGAGTCGAGGAAGATGGGGCGCGGGGTGGTGGATTCGGGGATGTGTTCGGGTTCTGAAAGGAGTTTGCGGGAGGCTTCTGAAAGCGTGCCGATGTGATAGTCTGGCATCATGGCTTTGGCTGTTTCGCTGTCTGCTTATTGTTAGCCGGGGTCGTGTCGTCTTTTCGGTGATGTGAAACTCACGAATCGCCATAAACTCATCTGTAGCATCCTGGGCCGCTGCGCTTATGATGCTCTGCGCACCACCCGGGTGGCCTTCCAGGAAAGTAGTGCCGTCGTAGACTTCGCCGTTGACTATGAACCACGGGTTCTCAGCCTTGTCGTGCTGCCGCAGCTCATCGATCTCGATGACCTTGTCAACCCCATCTTTCGTCATTTTGATCTCTTTCGCCTCCTCGATGGCAGCATGTTCTGGCTCTTCACCTCCAATCTTCTCGCCCCAGTATCCGTTCGTGAGATTTCCACCGGCCTTCTTGACGCGCTCCATCCAGCCACCAGGCATCAACGCGGGTTGCGTCGGGTGCTCAAATCGGAGTATGTCGTCTTCCTTGTGAATAACTATCCGGAACCATGGGTTGTTCATCATACCCAACACACTCCAGTACATGTCTCTTGGCTGAACGCACATCGCCTCGTCCATCACCCGCACCACGATATCATCCGCCTCTTTCAGCTCGGCAGTGCTAATCTCCAGATTCCAGAAGCACCAGCAGAAGCTCGTTTCGCGCCAGTCCATGTCCAATCTTGCGCCGTATAGTTGTCGGTCTTCGAAGGCCCGGTACTTGTCTTCTGCGTAATCGATCTTCGCAAGTCGCCATGTCTTTCCCTTGTCGAGCGATAGTTCGCATCTTGTCACGCGTCGTCCACCGCCACTGTAGGCGTAACCCCGGACATTATACGATTCGGGACTTGAAGATAAGGCCAGTTTCTCTTCATGTGCGGGACATGCAATGGCTGAGTTCGGCGAAAGATCATAGATAGCGTAGCGATCGTCCATCCACCATTTCGCGTTCTTGGCTGCCTCATCTGGGTCGACAGTGGTACTGGAAAATGTTAGTCTTGATCCCATTTCCAAGTTCGAGGCACATACGGTAGCACTCGGTTGTCGTAAATGTGGTACCAGTTGTCGCTTGGCTCAGCCGTAACGATCAACTTCTTCAACCACTTCACGCTTCGGCCACCGATCTGTCCCGGTATCACGGCTCTTAACGGCTTGCCGTGATCAGGTCGCAGCATCTCGCCATTCATCTTGTGCGCCAACATGATGCCCCGGTTTGGGTCCATGACCCAGTTAAGTTTCACCGATGTGCCGTAGTATCCGTTGGGCTATGCACAGTGTTAGACGTTGTACGTTGCCACCGAAAAGCAACTTACGAGTTTGTCAGCACCTTCCATGCACACGTACTTCGCTTTCCGTAGTGGCTTCGCTCGGTCAATGATGTCTCTCATGACCACACCAGTGAACAACGCTGTTGAAACGCCGGCTGGGCCCCAAGAAAATCCTTTGCTCTTCCTCACGACGTTTTGCTCTTTCCGCCTGTTACCAGCACAGACTAGAGTTACAGGATATGTGACATTCTCGTATTCCTCAAGCAGCTGCCGCAAGGTGATCTTCAGGGGGTTGGCTACCAGACTAATGGAGGTTTAGTATGAAGACATCATCTTCCAAGAGCGCAACATACCCTTCAACCGAGAACTCCCAATCAAGACACTCTGCATCCTGTACATCAGGCACTGGGCCATGGTTTCGCACATAGAACAGCTCTGGGCTAGTCAAGAAACCCTCGTTGAACAGGTCCGTTAACGGTGCTTCGGTGTTGAAAGGATGAACACCGGTTAGCCGGATTAGTCTTGGGTCTCTTGGTACATGCGCGTCCGGGGTGGGTTTATCAACGTCCAGAACTTGTGGTGGAGTATTTGCTGGCGGTGGAAGCGGAAAGTCTGGTTCTGATGTCGAAGTGGTAGACTTGGTGTCGTCTCCGTTCACGGTCTCTGGTGGTGATGGCGGCAATTGTATCGATTTCGACGCGGCATGTGGCTGTGGCTGATGTTCATGGGCAGGAGGGACGGGCACTCCCGCCGGAGTCTGCGTGGCCACGCTCATGATGCGTGACTAGGAGATGGGGTACCGAAACTTGGGGAAGATTCAGTAGGATCGGTATAGGGCTTGTGCTATACGTGATGGCCACTGCGATCAAACAGGTTTGGAATATTCATGAAATTATGCCAATGGAGCGGGAAAGATATGCGCAAAGCGACGTATAGGCAAGATGACGATGCTGAAATACCAGACCAGACTAGACCGGACAAAAGGCAGACGGGGCAATCGAAGTTGTTTGGAGTTGGTGATACTATGTTAAACCCGGAGTGTTCTAAGAACGTAGTGGCACCCTTCAACCAGCTAGTTGGATACGTCAACGGTGTGGTCAACGTCAGCTGCTGCACAGCAATACCGCGGAAACTCGACTTCGATCTGTGGGGAACAATCGCATCCAGCATTCCGTCATCATCCTAGCTAGCATCGAACGCCAGGCTTCGGTCATCTCGAATTACCATACCAGATACGCTCTGATATGCGAGCTTATCTTTAACGCTCAGATTGGGGATAGCGCGTGATATGTGTACGCGATGGCGTTAGCGGGCCTTGATGCCGCTAAAGATTGTTCCTGGCCGGACCGAGAAGGCTGAACTGTGGTGTGGGGGCTCGGCTCTTGATGTGGATCCAACATCTATCCAGCGGAGATGCCACACTCGTGAGTTCCAGAGATGCTGGACTTGCGCACTCTTTGATCTTGTTTGATGCACGGTAGTCGCCAATATTGCGCGAATTTTTGAATCTTCTTAGTGCTCACAGGGCGAAATCGCGTGTAACAGTTCTGGTATTGATTGGGACTGTTGCGAACAACTTGTGGTCTGCAGACATGACATTTGTCACTCTTCTGCAGAGTCGAATGTATCGGAAAAGACTCGGTTGATATTTCGTCGCATGCGAAATAGACGCGACATCTTCCTGCTTGTTTTCTAGCTAGCTCTGACGCGTGGTTTCCTGCTCGTTTTACGACTTGGGGTCATGGTTGGAGTGTGCTGTCTGAGAAGAAGATTTATTAGTTTTTAAATCTTCTTCTCAGACAGCAC